>NC_053028.1:602779578-603018342 GCF_003073215.2 Triticum urartu
TGATTGCCATGACCATGAACATAGCCACCACCAAGAACCCAACAGTTCACATTCTGCCGATGAGCATGATTGCCATGATCACAAGCACTGTGAAGAACCAATCAGCTTGCTTTGTGCCACTGAGCATGCTTGCCACGACCATGAGCAGAACCATGAGCATCATTGCTGTGATGAAGAGCAAACAGTGCATGTCGCAGATACGCATTCCTGCCACGACCATAAGCATGAGGCAGTGCGGCTGATCCAGTTCCAGAGCTGTCGATATCTATCGAGAGCGCATTGCCTGATCACCATGAGCAGGAAATCCAGTGCATCAAAGAACACAAAGAGGAAGCATGTGGACATCACCTGAAGGTCAAGGATCACGTCCCGGCTCCGACGGATTGCAGCAGGGGAAACTGTCACAGTACGGAGAGCAGCAAGGGATGTGAACAGTAGCGAAGCTAGAAATTTTGTGAAGCTTGGGCAAACTTGAGCCTAAGTATAAAATAACTCCAAACATCTGAGTTTGGTCCAAGGAGGGTGAGAGGGGGGGGCATAGGCCCCCTCGGCCTCAACATAGCTCCGCCAGTGAATATGAAGTCAAAATATAAACATAGTAGTAGTGCAAATGTAATTTTTAAGTAAATTATTATATAACATATTAATGATCAGTTTCATCGAACAAAATAAAGTTGAGACTTAGACAACATAAGTCTTAGAATGAGGCCATGCATAGGACCAAATCCCATAGGTCTCGGGGTCCCATCCACCCTTCTACTATCGGTTTCCGGGTGTGAGCCAGATGTAGAGCTTGGATTTGAATATTGCTTTGACACCATGTTGCTAGAAAATTATAGTCATTCAAATTAGCTTCCAAACGTCCTAGAAAACGTTACAAGATAAAAAAGAAGGATTTGTAGTGCAAATAAAGTACGTGTTGTGACTTGTGAGTGTGTTCAAAGTAAAGAACTTTAGAGAATAGAGACGGTCAGATAAAACATACCAATAATATGCTAAAGAAAATCACAAGGGAAAATTCTTGTGGTAAGTGTGAGTGCTTGCTCTACTAACCAAATTTTACCATCTATGAAATTCAGTAATTTCAAAATTGAAGTTAACATGTAACTATCTAAAACAAATCCATAAACCAAAGACTAGACTTTTGAGGCCGTGATCATCACCGGAGGCCAATTCCCCATCGGCTGACCTCAAAATTTAAGCCCTAAATCTACCAATTGCCAAATCAGTTAGTAGTCTTATCTGATCATCATAAAGGGGGTGAGATGACGAGTTGTCGAGGATGTAAGCCGTTCCTGAAAATGGATTCGCTCTGCCCAGCACTTCCTCTGCACCAAGGCCTGCCTCCGCTTGTCGCCAATCTGTCTCACAATACGTACAAACGGACAGCTAAGTGCAGACAAGGGTTGTGATTGCTCGTGTTCCTCTCAAGTAATTATTCTGGAAGAAGCAAACTTAGCACCCCATAACTGTTGAACATTATGCTTGATATAGGCCAAGTTTTAAAAAAATTACAAGTGTGAAAAAATAACTTACATAATATTCCGCTTCATTATTATAAAAACATCATTAAGTTTGTGTTAACTTAAATTTGCCACTATGATTGCCAATAAAATAAAATAGTAATAATTTCACCAGAAGATATCTTATCTGTAAATTCTCTTTTGATGTATATTATCATGCTTTTCGAAGCAAGCCGCCTCACATTTTACTTCAAGAAATCAAATTATCATGTTTAACAAATAAATAAATTTTGTCATGTTTGGCGACTTTTTCTCTTATGCATCAGATATCTTATGGCCAGCAGAATTAAATCTAAGTAATATTTTTGGTATGCACAAGATCAGATTTGAGAGATATGAGCGTAGACTACTAGGCGTTAGGATGTTTTAAGTCTAAGTAATAGGTATTAGGTGGTTTTAGATAGTGCTAACCTTGGCTTTGCTCCTTGGCTGGAGTTAGCACATTAGATGAACTAGCCCATTACTTAAATATTAGTCGGACTCTTAGTAGAAAAATTAACTAGCCCATTAAAAAAGCTAACCCATTGTTTATCGCATACGTGCATACATGGACCCTTTTTGAATCAATCCGTGCATGCACTGGTGCCCAGGTAAAGCACGACTAGCAGTAAAATCTGCCCATTGTTTATCAAGCATGTACAATGTCTGACAGCGAACGATCCCGGGCAAGTGCCCGGGGTGGCTGGGCGCTGGCTCCGCCCCTGGGAACTAGTCTGTGTGTATATATAATCACCACTTTCTGTAAAAAAAACTATAGACATGTTGGCTTAATCTACTCGTCTTGGAGGAACGGTATCTTGTCATCGTCACATATTTACACCCATTCCTTTTTGGTGCTCTGCCGTCCCATAAATTGTGGCAATTTTGGTAGGAAATGGATGGTGGCAATTGAATAGCCAATGGCTCACTTGTTTTACTTGCTTTGTTTGCAGTTGCTGGGGCCATAGCTCTCAAGGACTATTCTGAGGCCGGGTTCATCGTCTTCCTCTTCACCATAGCTGAATGGCTCGAGACCAGGGCCTGCGGCAAGGTATGTTGTCCACAAATTCCTTTCACCTAAGAGATCAGAGCTGTGAGGTCCTCTCATGACCCCACTTACCGGGAAAGGGAGCTTTTTTCGATGTGGCATGGTTAGGAGCACATATTCGTACGGATGCGGCATGGCAGGGTATGCTGATATTGATGTGCACTAGACCCACTGATGGACTTGTGAACATATTTTGGTCTGCCATTCTACGCGTAGTAGGTTGGAGTAGAGCCAGGCCCGTTTCGCTGATTGTATTGCCTTTTTAGCATACCTCAGCTGTCACT
Source organism: Triticum urartu (assembly GCF_003073215.2). Classification (NCBI taxonomy): domain Eukaryota; kingdom Viridiplantae; phylum Streptophyta; class Magnoliopsida; order Poales; family Poaceae; genus Triticum; species Triticum urartu. Next base: position 602,782,413 of record NC_053028.1, read on the forward strand.
TATCAGCCAAGGGACTAATGAACTTTATATCTAGCGGACTCAGACATGCATATACACTCATATCTAGGTGTAATACATGATTAGGGAAAGCCACGCCAATAATTTTGGAAAGATGAGGAGCTGAAGGCAACTACTAAAAGTAATGTCTTTTAAAAAAGAAGCAGTAATCATTAAATATGTCTACATGGGCAATAATTTTTCTTTTTGTGCTACTTTGTCCCTGAAAAATCTGATTACATACTCTTTGACATGCAGGCCACTGCTGGCATGTCGTCACTGATGAGCATGGCACCACAAAATGCTATTCTGGCAGAGACTGGACAAGTGGTTGCTACCCAGGATGCGAAGATCAATACAGTAATAGCTGTGAAGGCAGGGGAAGTCGTGCCAATCGATGGTGTTGTTGTTGATGGACGGAGTGAGGTCAATGAGAGCACCCTCACCGGGGAGTCCTTCCCTGTGTCCAAGCAGGCAGACTCCCAGGTCTGGGTTGGCACACTCAACATAGATGGTAATACATACTACACTGTCACTGGAATCGACATTGCTGGGATGCCTAAAATTCACCTCTGGTCGCTGATCATGCACTGATTCTACATTGGTGATCTGTCAGGTTACATTGCTATGAGGACAACTGCTATGGCCGACAACTCTGCGGTGGCCAAAATGGCAAGGCTGGTCGAAGAAGCCCAAAACAGTCGATCCAGTACGCAGAGGCTGATCGACACTTGCGCCAAGTACTACACACCCGGTAAGCCAGATAGAAGAGACTATGCCTGTAGCGAAAATTCAGTCATTGACAGTTGTAGGATCGGATGGTTTTACTTACTGTGATCTTTGGTTGCACCTCGCAGCTGTTATTTTCATGTCTGCAGCAGTGGCAGTGATCCCTGTGTGTGTCAGAGCACGCAACCTAAGACACTGGTTTGAACTGGCCCTAGTTCTCCTGGTGAGTGCTTGTCCATGTGCTCTGGTGCTGTCGACACCTGTGGCAACCTTCTGCGCGCTACTAAGGGCCGCGAGGACCGGACTCCTCATCAAAGGAGGGGATGTCCTTGAGTCCTTGGCCAGTATCAAAGTTGCTGCCTTCGACAAGACTGGTACAATCACTAGAGGCGAGTTCTCTGTCGAGGAGTTTCAGACAGTTGGTGAGCGTGTTTCGAAGCAACAACTTATTTACTGGTGAGTGTGGCGTCCATATCAGAATGCTCAAAATTCTTCAACGACATTATGTGCTTCGATCTTCTTACAGTATTTTAATTCCATGACTGTTGCAGGGTTTCAAGCATCGAGAGCAGGTCGAGCCACCCAATGGCATCTGCTCTTGTTGGTTATGCTCCATCAAACTCTGTAGAGCCAAAATCAGAAAATGTTGCTGAGTTTCAAATCTATCCTGGCGAGGGGATTTACGGTGAAATTGATGGAGAGGGCGTATATGTTGGGAACAAAAGGATCTTGGCAAGGGCATCGTGTCAAACAGGTTGGTGAAATGTGAACTCAGCATTTACATATTCAATGTTGACAACATTCTTTTGCTATTTACAATTGGACTTACTGTTTAATAAGAGACAAACCTACCCATGCATGAAGTTACTGAAATGAGCATTGCTCAGTAGCATTAAAGTAGTCATTTTTATAGTATATTTTTCTTCATTCTTCTATTTTGTTTAATCGAAACACAATTTTCTGTTGAAATCTTGAGCTGTTAATTGATCATGTGCAACTTTTTTTGTTCTATAGTTCCAGACATAGTAGAACACATGAAAAGAGTTAACCATCGGATACGTGGCCTGCAACAAGGAATTGATTGGGGTATTCAGCCTATCGGATTCATGCCGAACTGGGTCAACCGAGGCCATCAAGGAGTTGAGATCATTGGGCATAAAGTCAGTGATGCTTACTGGCGATAGTACTGCCGCTGCCACACATGCGCAAAACCAGGTAATGATTTCTTCTTTTTCTTCTGGAGAATAGGTGGATCTTATTGTTTTGTATTTTCCTTTCTCTAGTGGATACAAATGCAACACCTTCTGATTTTGCTGTTTCTTTTCTTTTTGTGGCAGCTGGGGAACATACTAGCCGAGGTTCATGCTGAACTTCTGCCAGAAGACAAAGTGAGAATTGTTGATGAACTGAAGGCAAGAGATGGCCCTACACTGATGATTAGCGACGGCATGAATGATGCCCCAGCACTGGCTAAGGCTGATGTTGGAGTCTCCATGGGTGTGTCCGGTTCAGCCGTCGCAATGGAGACGAGTCACATTACTCTGATGTCGAATGACATCCGCAGGATCCCAAAGGCTATCAAGCTAGCCAGGAGGACACACCGGACCATCCTCGTGAACATTGTCTTCTCGGTGACTACGAAGCTTGCAATTGTTGCACTTGCGTTTGCCGGGCATCCGCTTATTTGGGCAGCAGTCCTTGCTGATGTTGGCACATGCTTGTTGGTGATCATGTACAACATGCTGCTACTGAGGGAGAAAGGCAGTGGAAAGGTGGCGAAGAAATGCTGTGCTTCCTCTCACTCAAAAAAGCATGAGCATAGTACTTCCCACCACCACTGCTCCAATGGTCATCAGCATGAGCATGTATCTGCAGGCAAGCATTCTTGCCATGATCATCACCATGAGCATGATCACCACAAAGAGCCTAGCAACCTGCATTCCACAGACAAGCATGGCTGCCATGATCATCACCATGAGCATGATCACCATAAAGAGCCGAGCAACCTGCATTCCACAGACAAGCATGGCTGCCATGATCATGGCCATGGCCATAGCCACTGCAAAGAGCCGAGCAAGCCAGATGGTGACAAGCAAGCATGTTTCCCATGGGCATGGCCATACCCACAACATCTGCAACCCTCACCCCACTGCGAACAAGCATGATTGCCATGACCATGAACATAGCCACCACCAAGAACCCAACAGTTCACATTCTGCCGATGAGCATGATTGCCATGATCACAAGCACTGTGAAGAACCAATCAGCTTGCTTTGTGCCACTGAGCATGCTTGCCACGACCATGAGCAGAACCATGAGCATCATTGCTGTGATGAAGAGCAAACAGTGCATGTCGCAGATACGCATTCCTGCCACGACCATAAGCATGACGGCAGTGCGGCTGATCCAGTTCCAGAGCTGTCGATATCTATCGAGAGCGCATTGCCTGATCACCATGAGCAGGAAATCCAGTGCATCAAAGAACACAAAGAGGAAGCGTGTGGACATCACCTGAAGGTCAAGGATCACGTCCCGGCTCCGACGGATTGCAACAGGGGAAACTGTCTTTTCCTTGAGAGATAGAATGTATGTGTCATTGCTCTGGTTAGAAACATATGCATGCATGAGCTAGTAGGTGCATTGAACCAGCCATTAGGTGAAGCAAAGGGGCACTAGCTTATCCTTTGGAGCAAGCAGGAGTTACGGCTGGCAGCTGGACGACGATTAATGTGTTCACAAGGTAGCTACTCACTTGTTACCAGTATATAAGGCGACCAGGTGCTGTAGCGTAGGGCCATTGACACACTAGTCAGAGTCGTCTGCTGGAAGAAGAAGTTGGAGCTCTCGCTGGTGTTGTTCCTGCGACCGCGTGGTAGACGGGTACTGCTGTCAGGCAAGTAGCAGTTCCTCTGTTCATATTTCGTTGCTGTGCTTGGTCCTGCGACTTGCACACTGTTACACTGATCTAGAGATATACTGCTGCTAATATTTATTTTGCTAGCCACTGTACCGTGATATATGAGTTCTTCTGCAACTGTCCTCTGTTCGTTGGCCAGGTACTGTTGAAGAGAAATATGTTCCGGTGAGCAAGTAATCGTCGTGATTATTTGGGCTTACGTGGAGACGTGAGGATTACTACATAAGTTTCATCATACCACTGACCTCCTTATTTCCATATTCACATATTGTCTATATTGGTGTCACGACCGCAAACATATTGTACCGGTCACGGTTCAGGTATGGGACTGTCTGAGTTCTCCGCTGGGGGCGACACTTGTTCCGAACAGGGTATCGGTGATGGATCCTTGGGAACGACCCATACTAGTAAGTCAAGTTGTCGTGCCTCAGGGGACGAAGGGCTCTGCTCTTCTAGAACCCACGTGGTTCTGGTCGAGACTGTCGATGTCGGAGTACCCCTCTTAAGAGTGTAAAAGTGTGAATATTCACCCTGTGAGTCCCGGGTAGGGAACCTTGCTGGTCACGTGTGATACCAATATTTTCCCTATACACCGCTATAAATATTTCCAGTATTTCCGTTGAACTCTGTTTAATATCATCTTTTAATTCAGCCTTTTGCACTACTTTATTTTCCGCCGCTAAATCTGTCCATTGTTGCTGTGGTATCATTTCCTTGAAACTGAATTACACCGTTGTGATATCCATAACACTTTCTCCTTTTGTACCCTTGAATAAATGCTACTTGCTGGGTATGAATCATCATACTCACCCTTGCTTAATTTCTATTTTTGCAGCCCAAAGTGGTAATGATCCTGAGCTTGGCTTTGAGCAGTAGGCGTAGCACGCTGCCGGGAGGGAATAAATTGAAGTACTTTAGAAGTTTATTTTCAGCAAGAACTATGTATCCCCAGAATAAAGAATACATGCTTATTATGTGTATTATTGTGAAAAGTTTTAGTTTAGGCCTCACACGTTTATAATCTTTTGTTTATAAACACGTGACGGCTGTTACGTCCGAACCATGTTTTGGGGCGTGACAATGCTATTCCCTCTGGCCCTAAATATAAATCTTTTTAGATATTCTATAATGGACTACATATTGAGCAAAATGAGTGAATCAACACCCTAAAATACATCTATATACATCTGTATGTATAGTCCATATTAAAATCTCTAAAAAGACTTATATTTAGGAACAGAGGGAGTATTATATTTTACACATATTTTGACCACTATGCAATATTCGAGCACTATAAATCATATGTATTTTTGGTTTTATTTCTCATATTATTACTCCAAATATTCATGTTCCATATTGTAACGCCCTCGATGCGGCTATAGCTCCCACGTGTCGAGGCACGACTTAGAGACATAACCGCATTGAAAGCAATGTCGCAAGTTAGGCAATCATCACAAACATCCCATGTAATATATCATAAAAGGGAGAGATACATAGTTGGCTTACACTCGCCACGTCACATCAAAGTACATAAATAACATCCATCAAACAAACACTCATGGCCCGACTACGGCGCCAAAATGGAAAAGAACCCAACATGCGAGAAGGCCCTGAATCGAACCCCAACTAGGCACCACTACGGATCATCAGGAAAAGACACGTAGTAACGCTGAGAGTCCTCGTCGAACTCCCACTTGAGCTCGTACTCGTCACCTGGAGCGGAATCACCTGGACCTGCATCTGGAGTTATAGTATCTGTGAGCCACAGGGACTCAGCAATCTCGCACCCTCGCGATCAAAACTATTTAAGCTTATAGGAAGGATAAGGCAGTATATGTGGAGCTGCAGCAAGCGACTAGCATATATGGTGGCTAACTTATACGCAAAAGAGAGCGAGAAGAGGAGGCAAAGCGCGAGCGAGAATCTAGAAGACAACCTGCGCAAGCATAACTCCAACACCGTGTCCACTTCCCGGACTCCGCCGAGAAGGGGCCATCACGGTAACACACACGTTGATTCATTTTAATTAAGTTTAGTAAGTTATCTACAACCGGACATTAACAAATTCCCATCTGCCCATAACCGCGGGCACGGCTTTCGAAAGTTCAATCCCTGCAGGGGAGTCCCAACTTAGCCCATGACAAGCTCTCACGGTCAACGAAGGAATAGACCTCCACCCGAAGACGTCCCGATCAGACTCGGTATCTCGGTTCTTCAAGACACTTCGACAGGTTAAAACAAGACCAGCAACACCGCCCGAATGTGCCGACAAATCCCGATAGGAGCTGCACATATCTCGTTCTCAGGGCACACTCAGATAGGTCAAGCTACGAGTAAAACCAACCCTCAAGTTTCCCCGAGGTGGCCCCGTAGGCTGCCCGGTTCGGACCAACACTCAAAGGGAGCACTGGCCCGGGAGGGGGGGGGGTTTAAAATAAGATGACCCTCGGGCTCCGGAAACCCAAGGGAAAAAGAGGCTAGGTGGCGAATGGTAAAACTAAGGTTGGGCATTGCTGGAAAAGCTTTAATCAAGGCAAACTATCAAGGGGTTCCATTATAACCCAACCGCGTAAGGAACGCAAAATCCGGGAACATAACACCGATATGACGGAAACTAGGGTGGCAAGAGTGGAACAAAACACTAGGTGAGAGGCCGAGCCTTCCACCCTTTACCAAGTATATAGGTGCATTAAGATAACAAGATAATATAATGATATCCCAACAAGAAAATAAATATTCCAACAAGGAACGGCCTTCCATCTTCACCTGCAACTAGCAACGCTATAAGAGGGGCTGAGCAAAGCGGTAACATAGCCAATCAACGGTTTGCTAGGACAATGGTGGGTTAGAGGTTTGACATGGCAATTTTGGGAGGCTTGCAAGCAAGTGGTAGGCATCGTAGCATTGGCATAGCAAAAGAGCGAGCAAACTAGCATAGCAAAGATAGTAGTGATTTCGAGGGTATGATCATCTTGCCTGCACAGTTGTTAGAGTTGACTGGATCCTCGAAAGCAAACTCAACGGGCTCCTCATTAGCGAACTCGTCTCCTGGCTCTACCCAAACAAGACAAACAAGCAACAAGGATAGAATCAACCACATGCAAGACCAAGCAATATGATGCAATGATGATATGCTATGGGGGATGCGATGCGGGATGCAAAATGCAAGATATGACAGGAAATGCATGAACCTGGACTCAACATGGAAAACCAAGTGTGCCACTGGAAAGATGAGATGAAATCGCTTGAAAACGATATAAAGAACGCCGGAATCGGAGTTACGGTTTGGAAATGGCAAGCGAAACAAAAATGACTCCGGTCTGCGATTTACAGCAAGTAGGCATCTAAATGCAATGAGATGAACATGCTACAGCAACCAAACAAGACAAAAAAATACATGGCAGGGATGCACACAAGATTCTTAACAAAAGTCTAGCACTGAGCTATGGCCAATTCACCCATTAACAGGTTCAAACAAGCATGGCAAAAATGCATATGACAAACAGATCTCAAACTTGGTGAAATTAACACTTGTCTGGAATTTCAGATCAGGTAGCCCTCTTCGGAGCAACAAAAATACATGCTACAGGATCTGAACATGGAAAATTAAAGCATGGCATGGAGCTACTCAAAGAGCTTAACAAAAGTCCCTTAGTGACCTTGAGCCAAAAGGGATCAGAAAATACAATTGCAAGCATGTGAACATAGCAAAAACATAATCAGTTTTCAGACTTGGTGAAAACTGACACATGCTGAAATATAACTCAAGTAGGCTTGTTTACGACCTCGATGCACTCACTACGGTGCAAGTCATGGCAAGACAAGCATACACCCATCAAGAAGGCACAAAATGCAATCTATACATTTCAAGAACAATAGCATAGCATGCACGGATCAACTTCAACATCATCGGCAAAATTGCAAAACAGGTTGACAATCTGCCCAGATTCACAAAGTAGCAAAAGTAGAGCTCGAATGACTCAAGCTAGGATGCTCCATAAATGCAAAGAAAGATATGGATGGATAGAGCACTACAATATTAACAAAACATCCTTACTGATCATCCTCAAAAGAGGCACGGATCACTAGGAAACAACAAGAATATATGGCAACATGAGATAAACAGATCAAGGACTTGGTGGAATTGCTAAGTCCCTGAAAACAGAATTAGCAAGTGCACCACTTTGCAAGCTTGAACAAGACACCACACACATCACAAAAATACATGGGTTGCACCTATGTAAAGATGAAGAAACCCTTAACAAAACATATGTAGAGCATCAGGGCATATCATGCATACAATAATCATGGCAAAAATGACAAAAGCCTAAACGGAGTAGCAGATCTGACAATTAACTCAAGTAGCCCTCTTCTAACAGCATTTCGGGCATCAAGATGAGCTCAAATGAAAATGATGCAATGGAACGAAATGATGTACTCTCTGAGATGAATATTTTGATATACTATATGCATGAATCAGAGCTACGGATGCAAAGTTACGGAGCTACGAACAGGGGCACTTGGATCTGAGAATTTTGGGACTTAGAGAAAATTCAACCTCCGAGATCTAGGGTTACTGCTCACGCACGTGAACCGAGAACTCTGGCGAGGCGGCGGCGGCTCCGGCGAGCTCGAAGAAGCGGCGAGGGAGGCGCGGGAGAGGTGGATCCGGCCACTCCCGGCCGGATCTGGCGGCGGAGGTGGCGGCGGCGGCCGGCGGGGCCTCGGGCGGAGCGGGCGAGCAGGCGCCGGCGAGGGGCGCGGGCCCGGGGCGGCGATGGCCGACGGCGGCGGCGGGGCATCGATGGTGAGGTAGGTGGCGGCGCGGGCGGATCGGAGGCGGCGCGGGCGGATCGGGCCGCGGGGGCCGGCTCCGGGTTCCCCGGCCCACGGCGGCGGCGAGGTGGCGGGTGCCACGTGGCGGCTTCGGAGTGGCTGCGGGCGGCGGAGCAGACGTGTCCGGTCCGTCCGGACGTGTCCGGCGGCGGCGGAGGAGAAATCTAGGGTTTCGGGGAGGAAGGAGATCCGAATTTCGGGGGGGGTGTTTAAATAGGCATAGAGGGAGCTAGGAGAGTCCAAATGAGGTGCGGTTTTCGGCCACGCGATCGGGATCGAACGCTCTAGATGATGGAGCAGAGTTTGGTGGGTTTTGGGCCAAATTGAAGGGGTGTTGGGCTGCAACACACACGAGGCCTTTTCGGTCCCTTGGTTAACCGTTGGAGTATCAAACGAAGTCCAAATGATACGAAACTTGACAGGCGGTCTACCGGTAGTAAACCAAGGCTGCTTGGCAAGTCTCGGTCCAATCCGGAAATGTTTAATCCCCACACACGAAAGAAAACTAGAAATGACCACCGGAGGAGAACGAAGCGCCGGAATGCAAAACGGACAACAGGGAAAATGCTCGAATGCATGAGATGAACACGTATGCAAAAGCAATGCGCATGATGACATGATATGAGATGCATGACAATGACAAACAACACACGAAGACAAAGACCCGAACCCGAGAATATAAATTAACTTAACACCGGAAACGACAAGAGTTGGAGTACAAATTGGGAAAGTTACGTCCGAGGTGTTACATAGGTGGGCCGGCTGGATGGGCCTAAGTGGCCGGCTAGGCTGGGCCTCTCTTTTCCCTCCCCTACTCTCTTTTAAAAGCAAAAAAGCAAAGAAAGAAAGGGAGAGAAAAATAAATGAGTGGACAACAATTTGGGCATGGGGATAATTTTCCCGAACTCACAAAAATGATTATGATCCAAGAAAAATATAAATGGGCATGTGTACAAAGTTTGGATTGGAACTCGTTTGAATTAAATTCAAATGAGTTCGAAAAAGAAGTGGGCGTTAGAAAGGTCCCAAAATGTTGAGATTTTTGGTAGACCACCGGAAAAAGATAAAAGAATTTATGGGCGAAGTTTGAGGAGCAAACTCGAAGCAGAAAAGACATGCGATTATTTGCAAGTGTGTTCATGGGTGATTCCGAAAATGGAATATTCAATATAGCTCCCTAATATCGGGAGGATATGTTATAAAGAGAATCATCATGTGAATTCCCTCGGTTTAAATGGACCGAAGATCGATGCAATATATTTAGTTGATCTGAGATGCAAAGATTAATGACATGATGGCATGAGGACATGATGCAAATGCACATGATGCAAAGATGAATGCAATGAACCAAACAAATCACACGACGAAACCCGGAAACCCTGGAAGACATCTGAAGCTCTGGTCTTGGGGCGTTACAACACTCCACCACTATGAGAGGATCTCGTCCCGAGATCTAGAATGGCACCGGAGGGAAAATGGAAGAGAACGAGAAGAGGTAAAACTAAGTTGCTTCTTTGACAAACGAGTGAAACCAAGAAACCTTGAAAAGTTGAACAAATTGAAAGAAAGAATACAACGGAGATGAACGAAGTTGAAAACACCCCGTTAGAAAAGAGGAACAAGGAAGAACAATTTCTTATAGCACTCCGGTTGAAAAGAGATACAAGACTTGATAGGATGAAAAGGATTTGAGCAAAGGGGCACAACACTCCGGTTAAACAAGATAGAGAAGGAAAAAGACTGATATAATTTGGACAGCACTTTGACTGTAAATGGAAGAAATTGAACATGATCTTGACAAACCGAGATGAGGAGTGAAAAGAGCAACATCACAATGCCTCCGGAACAAATGTAAGAATGGAATCAAAAGAACGGAGGAGAAAACAACATCTTCTACCTCAAATGAGCTTTAAAAGCATCTTTAGGAGAAGGGTCGAACGGAGTTATTGGAAAGCCAACAACGAAAAGAATAAGCTTGATATGGTCTTATGGAGTACATCTCAAATTATGAGGTGACAACCTACCACTCACGGGAAAAAGAATTGGATTGATAAGAACAAGGAGACGAGAAGCTATCTCACCGGTAGGATAAATGAAGAACTTGGATCATTGATAAACACCATAAGAGCAACAATCCTTAAAGGAAAGCTTTAGGAGAAATATAACCCAAGATAATTCTAATGAAGAAAGTGATGGGTTTAAATACCTCATTCTTGACAACATGTGAATCATGAAACATGAACTCAAATTATCAAGAATGACATAATACCACCTCTATTGATACGGAAGGAAGAATTGCACTCCGGATTGCAAGATGAAGAATACTTGAGTTCCTTAGAAAAGAATGTTGATGAACACTTCGAGAAGGAAATTAAATCCTTGATGAAACCATCATGTAGAGCCTCCGGTAATAAAAGGATGATCAAACAAAAGGAAAGAGAAATTGAAAAACACAAGGTGAAACCTTGTAATGATTAGATGGATCTCCATGATAATTAGAGCTTGGAACTCTAGGAAAGAAAAGGTAAAGCATCTCGAACTGAGAATATGATATGATGAACCACTCCAGAAAAAAGGAATTAATCATTTGGATGGAACAAGAATAAGAATTATGTTATGCGTATCCTTCAACAATTTAATTGCTAACAAGCAACGGATTTGGCATACTACTTATCCTCGTAGAAAGATTAAGATAGATATAGCGCAAACTTGAGAAAGTCTTCGACGAATCCACCGGTAGGATTGAAAACAACAAATGAATTGATATGATAAAGAAGGAAGAGAAATCTTAAACGAACCACCGTAACGATTGAAAAAGAACGAATAAAAGATAACGAATCATCGGGAAGAATTATGAAATGAACGAAGATACTTGACAGAATTTAGATACAAGAGGACGAAGGGATCACGAATTGATTAGAGAATATTTGAATGATGCGCCGGTAAGATTGGAGAATGATAACTGGAAGCTGAGAATCTATAACCTGAAATGATGGACTCCGGATAATCAAACTGAGAAGACTCTTGAATTGCTCCGGATAGGTGAAAAGAATTCTCACTATCAAAAACAGTTATGAGAGGATGACATCAAGCTAGAGCCATGAATCTTTGATAGAACGAAACAAGATTAAAGGGAAAACTCTTCTTCGGTCTTCAAATGCAGAGAAAGATAACAAGAAACACCACCAAGAATTATTTAGGCACTCCGGAAGAATCAAAAGCGAAGAGATTGAGCCAACGATGAAAAGAGTTGGAAAGATCTTGGAGAAGGGCATTTGACTGATGATAAATCATTCTTACGTCAAACTTTGAAAAAATAATTTGAAAAGCTCCGGGAAAAATAAGAAGAGTCAGGTAAGATCCTGGGAAAAGACCTGTGGGTTAGGGTCCACTCAAAAGAAGCACCGTTGAAATGATTTAAAAGAGAGGTTGCACCGGTTGAACTAAATGGCTAGAATGAGATAACAATCTCGAAAGAGCTTGAAAGGATTACGAAAGAAGAGTGGAAACACGAATCTTTGAGATATCTTTAGCTCTCCGGAACAATAGAATAGCGAGAAATGAATGAATATGAGGAGCACCGGCAAGAGAAGGTATTTGAAACAAGGAAAAAGGGATATGATCAACACCAAAAGCTTGAATTGAAACCACCGAAGAAGAAAAGAATGACGGATGATGAACTTGAGGTTCCGTTAGGATCTTCATAAGAATCACCGGGTAAGGACATTGACGGAAAAGAATGGAGAGACTTCATAACCATAAGATAGATACTTGATAAAGAGATCTTAGTCCTTGAAGAAAAAGGGGTGGGTTGGTGCGAAAAACAAAGGCAACTTGGAGACGGATGAAACAACACCGTTGAGAAGAACTAGTAATAGATCTTGCTGATATTGAAATGATCGGCTCCACTTGAAGAGAAGCACACCGGTTGAAAAGGATTGACATGACAGACTCGATGATCAAGAAGGATTAGTACTCACATCGGAGTATAATAACACTATTTCAGGAAAGGTATGGAATCAACATTTGACATTGAAGCAACTCGAATACCACAACTGAAAACAAAACAAAGGATTGGCTTGCGGAATAAGCCGGAACAAACATATGATAGAGATTTCGTCCGAAATTTTTGTGGTGGGGCCTACACGGGCTCAATCGTACAACACCATCATGTACAAGGCAGTGCACATGACATACGAAGCGTCCCCGAGTCGGCATAGCCAAGGACTCTTTAAGACACAACGAGACCTCTGTAAAACCAATCGTGGATAGGCAGACCACTAGACATCGAACCCCAATTTCATATCATACATCTGTCGGAAAGATATCCTAAGAGCTACTTGAATTCCCACTTATAAACTCCTGAAATTTTCCGGTTATGCAATCAGGTGTTGGGGATACAGGGGAAGCATAATATCTCACGCAAAACTAGCAAATCCTACATCCATCTGTATCCATCCTTCAACACATAACCAAGAAACCTTCGAAAATCGTTTACCTCAACCTTCGAAAAGCATCCGTTATACGAGTTATGGCAATACTCCCGAACTCCCGCCCCAGTACTGGGTGGCGTCGAGGTTATCTCACCAACAACTGCATAAAAGAGATTTTCGATGTCGGCGAAACTAAACTCAGGTATTCCAGAACTGCAACGATAAAATTGTGACGACAACACCTCGGAGCTCAACTCCCAGGGACACTGCCACAACCCCTAAATGACAGGAGGCGCCAAGAACAATGTTCTCGTCACAAATCCATCGAAACGATTCCAAGATACCCGCGTGATCCTAAATTTTTTTAGTGAAATTTGAGAAGAGAAGAGTCAAAACTCTACATCGGGATGCCTTACCAGAGCGATGAAGGGACTGGGGAGTAAAAAGAATTCCTAAACTCTCCGATATATAATTCCTAAATGACTCAAAACATTTTCTAGACTCAACTCGTCCGCTAATTCGATCAAGCAGTAGGGGCTCCTAAGGTCGGGGAAGGCTCTGATACCAACTTGTAACGCCCTCGATGCGGCTATATCTCCCACGTGTCAAAGCACGACTTAGAGGCATAACCGCATTGAAAGCAATGTCGCAAGTGAGGTAATCTTCACACAACCCATTTAATACATAAGAGAAAAGATACATAGTTGGCTTACAATCGCCACTTCACACAATACATGAATAAAGCATTACATCATCCAGATACAATCAAGGTCCGTCTACGGAACCAAAATAAAAGAAGACTACCCCAAATGCTACACAGATCCCTGATCGTCCCAACTGGCTCCACTACTGATCAACTGGAAACGGAACAACACAAAGGACAAGATCTTCATCGAGCTCCTCCTTGAGCTTGGTTGCATCATCTGCACGGTTCAACGGCACCTGCAAACTGGTTTTGGAAGTATCTGTGAGTCACGGGGACTCAGCAATCTCACACCCTCGCGATCAAGACAATTTAAGCTTATGGGTAAGGTAAAGGTATGAGGTGGAGCTACAGCACACGACTAGCATATATGGTGGCTAACATACGCAAATGAGAGCGAGAAGAGAAGGCAAAGCACGATCGAGAAACTATGATCAAGAAGTGATCCTAGAACAACCTACGTCAAGCATTACTCCATAACCGTGTTCACTTCCCGGACTCCACCGGAAAGAGATCATCACGGTTACACACGCGGTAGATATATTTTAATTAAGATCAACTTCAGGTTTTCTACAACCGGACGTTAACAAATTCCCATCTGCCCATAACCGCGGGCACGGCTTTCGAAAGTTCAAATCCCTGCAAGGGAGTCCCAACTTAGCCCATCACAAGCTCTCACGGTCAACGAAGGATAAACCTTCTCCCGAGACATTCCGATCAGACTCGCCATCCCGGTTCTACAAGACAACTTCGACAAGTTAAAACAAATCTAGCAACACCGCCCGAATGTGTCGACAAATCCCGATAGGAGCTGCACATATCTCGTTCTCAGGGCACACTCAGATTGTCTAAACTTCCGGTAGGCCAGCCCAGAGTTTCCCCTGGTGGCCACCGGCGGCTGACAGGTTGGACCAACACTCGGAGGAGCACTGGCCCGAGGGTTTAAATAAAGATGACCCTTGAGTCCGTGGAACCCAAGGGAAAAATAGACTAGGCGGCAAATGGTAAAACCAATGTTGGGCATTGCTGGAAGAGTTTTATTCAAGGCGAACTATCAAGGGATTCCCATTATAGCCCAACCGCGTAAGGAACGCAAAATCCGGGAACATAACACCGATATGACGGAAACTAGGGCGGCAAGAGTGGAACAAAACACCAGGCATAAGGCCGAGCCTTCCACCCTTTACCAAGTATATAGATGCATTAATTAAATAAGAGATATTGTGATATCCCAACAATTAAACATGTTCCAACAAGGAACAACATCTCCATGTTCCAACAAGGAACAAACTTCAATCTTCACCTGCAACTAACAACGCTATAAGAGGGGCTGAGCAAAGTGGTAACATAGCCAAACAACGGTTTGCTAGGACAAGGTGGGTTAGAAGCTTGGTTCAACAATATGGGTGGCATGATAAGCAAAAGAGCGAGCAACTAGCAAGCAAAGATAGAAGTGATTTCGAGGGTATGGTCATCTTGCCTGAAATCCCACAAGGAAGAAGAGCGAGTCCACGAAGAAGACAAATGGACGTAGTCGAACGGATCCTCACAACTCCGGAACGAAACCGAAGCTCACGAGAAAGGCAAACCGGAAAGAAGCAAACAACATAGTAAACAACCACTACAACAACATGGCATGATGCACAACAAGTATGATGCATGTCTAGTTTAATGAAGCATGGCATGGCAACGTGCACAAGCAATCCTACAAATTAAGTGGAGCTCAATATGCAACAAGTTGCATATTGACGAAACACCACGACAAGTTATTTAGTCCGATCTCGTTTATGTACCCAACAATATTAAATGTTGTTAAACATGGCAAGAGGGTGAAGCAAAGTAAAACTACCTATCTAGTCAAGTTTAAATGAGGCCGGAAGCAACGAACAACAATTCCGGTAAATCCCCATATGCCTTAGCAATTTATTGCAACAACAATTTAAACATTTTAAATGTTCTTATCATGATGCGGAGGACATGTTCAAGATTATGCAATTTTAATGAAAATGTTGATAAGAGCATTATGAAGCATTTTGTCATCGTGGCGGAAACGAAAAGGGGTGCCACGACAACGATAACAATAACGGTGCCACGGCAACGTTCCGGTTCCAGTACTTGGTTGAGATACCGATGCAAAGTGTAAGTGTGCGGATGCGTGCAAAAGATGGTGGGGCGCTCCCGGGTTCCGGGTGTCCCACGAGGTGGCGACAAGGAAACGAGTGACAATTTGGACATGGTGCAAACATGAGCATCCCAAACATCGCAAGCATTCGTTCACAGACGTCGTCTCGGGGTTATACCTTCGAAGCGTGCAATCGGGATGGTTCGGGTTCGTCGAGGGAAGTAGAGGAAGTAGTTGTACAATTGGACCACGGCAAGGGTAGTTGTACATGTAGGCGGTAGACGAACTTGACAGTTACGTTACCCGGTTCTTTGGAGATGGAAGTAGTTGTACACGTTCCGTAGATGTTCATGTCATCGGTGTCGTGGTACTTGGGGTCTTCGGACTCTCCGGTCCCGTTCTTGCGACGGCAGTCATTCACGTTTGTTCGGAGAGGTACTAGACGCACCCCGGATCTGTAGTCGGACACGCATGTAGATGAACTTGGTTCGGTGATCGTTTTAGGCGTCGGGCGTCGAGGTCTCCGGCCGTAGTGGTACTTGGTGAATCCCGAAACGGTCTTGGCGTCTTCGCGCGTAGGGGTACTTGTTTGTTTACTTCACGGTCTTGGCAGATCCATGTGATGGTAGTGGTACTCGCGAAGAGGTACTCGGCGGTCGTCGCGTAGATGTTCACGTGTCTTCGGCGACACCAAGATGCATCTTGGCGGTCTCGTCTCGGTTCTTCAATCCAAAACGAAGCAAGGCAAAACTCGGGGCGTGGTACTTGACTCGGCAGGGCAGCGCTGGAGATGGACGAGTTGCTGCTAGCAGGGGGAAGTCGATGCGGGGCTGCAGCAGAGAGACTCCGGTTGAACTTGCCGGTCAAGGCCGAGGTCGCCGGCAGCAGGGGCTGCGACACGAGCGGCGGCCTCCTGCTGGTCGCGGACGGCGGCGTTGTAGAAGGGGCAGCGGCAGCAGGGCTCGGGATCCCGCGTCCAGATCGAGCGGGGTGAGGGAGCTGCGGTCGGGAGGCTTGGGCAAAGGGCAGAGAGGCGTGACGAGGCGGGGCAAGGGCCGGCGACGAGGCAAGGCAACGAAGGGAGCCTGCGAGGAAGGAAAGGGAGACGAGCACAGGGAGATGGGTGGCTCTGGCCGGTCGTCCGGGTCGCGGAGGACGGTGGGGAGGCGTCGCAGGCCTGCTGATCGAGAGCTCGAGGTGACCGGGTTGGAGAAAGGAGGGCAGGTAGGGAGGATGAGGGGGAGAGGGAAAGGGGTAGCTGCGCTGTGGACCAGGGAGGACGACGCCTGCGGGCGCGGGGCCTCGCTCCTCCCCCTAGCGATGCAAGGAAGAAGGAGGGGATCGAGGGCGATGGCTTCTGGCGGCGGCGATGGGAACGAGGAAAAGAGGGAGCGAGGCTGCGAGGGAGATGGGGGAGTCGGGCTAGGTTTAGAGCAGTTAGGTTGTAACACCTCGATGCGACTATATCCTCCCACGTGTCGAGGCACGACTTAGAGACATAACCGCATTGAAAGCAATGTCGCAAGTTAGGCAATCATCACAAACATCCCATGTAATATATATAGGGAGAGATACATAGTTGGCTTACACTCGCCACGTCACATCAAAGTACATAAATAACATCCATCAAACAAACACTCATGGCCCGACTACGGCGCCAAAATGGAAAAGAACCCAACATGCGAGAAGGCCCTGAATCGAACCCCAACTAGGCACCACTACTGATCATCAGGAAAAGACACGTAGTAACGCTGAGAGTCCTCGTCGAACTCCCACTTGAGCTCGTACTCGTCACCTGGAGCGAAATCACCTGGACCTGCATCTGGAGTTATAGTATCTGTGAGCCACTAGGGACTCAGCAATCCTCGCACCCTCGCGATCAAGACTATTTAAGCCTTAATAGGAAAGGATAAGGCATGTATATGTGACTGCAAGCAAGCGACTAGCATATATGGTGCTAACTTATACGAAAAGAGAGCGAGAAGAGGAGGCAAAGCGCGAGCCGAGAATCTAGAAGAACAACCTGCGCAAGCATAACTCCAACCCGTGTCCACTCCGGACTCCGCCGAGAAGGGCCATCACGGTAACACACCACGTTGATTCATTTTAATTAAGGTTAACATAGTTATCTACAACCGGACATTAACAAATTCCATCTGCCCATAACCGCGGGCACGGCTTTCGAAATTCAATCCCTGCAGGGGAGTCCCAACTTAGCCCATGACAAGCTCTCACGGTCAACGAAGGAATAGACCTCCACCCGAGACGTTCCGATCAGACTCGGTATCCCGGTACAACAAGACAACTCGACAATGGTAAAGTCCAGCAACACCACCCGCTGTGCCGACAAATCCCGATAGGAGCTGCACATATCCTTTCTCAGGGCACACCGGATAAGCTAAGCGTACGGGAGCCAACGTAACCCAAGTTGCCAAGGGACGCCCGCACGGTGCTCTAGGTTGGACCAACGCTCAGAGGAGCACTGGCCCGGGGGGGTTAAAAAATAAGATGACCCTTGAGTCCGCGAAACCCAAGGGAAAAAGGGGCTAGGTGGCAAATGGTAAAACCAAGGTTGGGCATTGCTGGAGGAGTTTTATTCAAGGCGGACTGTCAAGGGGTTCCCATTTATAACCCAACCGCGTGAGGAACGCAAAATCCGGGAACATAACACCGATATGACGGAAACTAGGGCGGCAAGAGTGGAACAAAACACTAGGCGAGAGGCCGAGCCTTCCACCCTTTACCAAGTATATAGATGCATTAAGATAACATAGCAATATAATGATATCCCAACAAGTAAATAAATTTTCCAACAAGGAACGGCTCCAATCTTCACCTGCAACTAGCAACGCTATAAGAAGGGCTGAGCAAAGCGGTAACATAGCCAATCAATGGTTTGCTAGGACAAGGTGGGTTAGAGGTTCAACATGGCAATTGGGAGGCTGACAAGCAAAAGGTAGGCATCGTAGCAATGGCATAGCAAGAGCGAGCAAACTAGCATAGCAAAGATAGTAGTGATTTCAAGGGTATGATCATCTTGCCTCCAAAGCTGTCAGAGTTGACTGGATCCTCAAAAGCCAACTCAACGGGCTCCTCATTAGCGAACTCGTCTCCCGGCTCTACTCAAACAACACAAACAAGCAACAAGGATACAATCAACCACGTGCAAGCTCAAGCAATAAGATGCAAAGATGGTATGCTATGCGGGATGCGATGCGGGATGCAAAATGCATGATGTGACAGGAAATGCATGAACCTGGCCTCAACTTGTAAAATCAAATGTGCCACTGGATAGAGGGGATGAAATAGCTTGAAAAAGATATAAAGATCATTGGAATCGGAGTTACGGTTTGGAAATGGCAAGCGTTTTAAGATATGGCACCGGTCTGCGATTTACAGCAAGTAAGCATCTAAATGCAATGAAATGAACATGCTACAGCCACCAAACATGACAAAAAAAGACATGGAAGAGATGTACACAAGATGCTTATCAAAACACTAGCACTGAGCCACGGCCAATTCATCCATTATGAGGTTCAAACAAGCATGGCAAAAACGCATATGCAAAACAGATTTCAGACTTGGTGAAATTAACACTAGTCTGAAATTTCAGACCACGATGCTCTCTTCGGAGCAGCAAAACAACATGATACAAGACCTGAATATGACAAGTAAGACCATGGCATGGAGCTACTCAACAAGCTTAACAAAAGTCCCAAAGTGACCTGGGGCCAAAAGGGATCACAAAATACTCTAACAAGCACACGAACATAGCTCAAACACAATCAGTTTTCAGACTGAGTGAAAACTGAGACATGCTGAAATTTAACTCACGAAGGCATGTAAACGAGCTCGATGCACTCACCACGGTGCAAGTCACGGCAAGGAAAGCATATATCCGTTAAGAAGGCACAAAATTCTAGCTAGACATGGCAATAACAATGGCATGGCATGCACGGATCAACTACAATAACTCCGGCAAAATCGCAAACAAGTTGACGATCTGCCCAGATTCACAAAGAAGGAAAAGTAGAGCTCGATTGACTCAAGCTATGGTGCTCCATAATTCCAAGTAAAGGCATGTATGGATAGAGCATAACATGATTAACAAAAGTCCCTTACTGATCATCCTCAAAAGAGGCACGGATCGTTAGGAAACAAGCTAAACATATGGCATCATGAACTAAAAATCCCAGACTTGGAGAAAATCACTAAGTCCCTGAAAACAGATATCCCGGGTGCCTCACTTTGCAAGCTTGCACAAGTCACCACACACATCCTAAAAATGAATGGGTTGCACCTCTGGAAAGTAGACAAAATGTTTAACAAAACATGTGAAGGACTCACAGGCATATCATGCACACAACAATCATGGCAAAAATGACAAAAGTCTAGGATGAACTATCGGATCTGCCAAATAACTCACGAAGCCTCCTTCTAGCAGCATTTCGGGCATCAAGATGAACTCAAATGAAAATGAGGCAATGGAATTAAATGATTTAGTCTTCGAGACGAACATTTTGATATACTATATGTCCAAAACGGAGCTACGGATGCGGAGATATCATCGGTCAAAGTATGCATAAAAAACTAGGGTTAGGAGGAGAAAAGTCAACCGTAGACAAATCCCAGATCTAGATCCGGTTGCACTGTTCACGCGCGGAAACCGAGGAACGCCGGAGATGAACTTGAAGCTCGCCGGAGTCTTGCCGGAGCTCGTTGTGGAAGGAGAGGCCGGGGCTCCCGCCGGTGAGGACGTGGGGTCGCGGGGCCGGCCGGATGCGGGGCGGCGGAGCCGGCCGGTGGGCGGCGAGGGGCGGCGCGGGCTGGGCGGCGGGGAGGCGAACGGCGGCGAGGTGGCGGCCGTGGCGGTTCCGGCCACCGGAGCGCAGGAAGAAGCAGCGGCGCGGGGCGGAGAGACGGCGGCGCGGATCTGGCCCGTGGGGGCGAGGGGCGGGCCTCCCGCGGGCCGGCGGGCTTCGGCGGCGGCGGAGAGTGGCGCACGCCATGTGGCGTCAAGCCAGTGGCTGCGGGCGGCGGCGGCGAAGCGTCTGGCCGAGTCGGACAATGTCCGGCCGGTCGCGGAGATGTTTTTTTTAGCTAGGGTTTCGGGGGAAGGGAGAGATCCGAATTTGGAGGGGGCTATTTATAGGCATAAGTGGAGCTAGGAGAGTCCAAATGAGGTGCGGTTTTCGGCCACGCGGTCGTGATCGAACGCTCTAGGACATGGAGCTGAGTTTGGTGGGTTTTGGGCCAAATTGGAGGGGTGTTGGGCTGCAACACTCACGAGGCCTTATTGGTCCCTCGGTTAACCGTTGGAGTATCAAACGAAGTCCAATTGATACGAAACTTGACAGGCGGTCTACCGTAGTAAACCAAGGCCGCATGACAAGTCTCGGTCCAATCCGGAAATTTTTAATCCCCACACACGAAAGAAAGCTAGAAATGACCACCGGAGGAGAACGAAGCGCCGGAATGCAAAACGGACAACGGGGAAAATGCTCAAATGCATGAGATGAACATGTATGCAAATGCAATGCACATGATGACATGATATGAGATGCATGAAAACGAGAACAACACACGGAGACAAAGACCCGAACCCGAGAAATAAATATAACTTAACGCCGGAAACGGCAAGAGTTGGAGTACAAATTGGGAAAGTTATATCTGGGGCGTTACAACACTCCACCACTACGAAAAGATCTCGTCCCGAGATCTAGGACTGAAACAACGCCGGGTACTCAGAACGGAGGTGATCCTCGCATTCCCAGGTAGCTTCATGGTCGGAATGGTGAGACCACTTGACTTTGAGAAATTTGATTGACTTGTTGCGAGTCTTTCGTTCAGTCTCTTCAAGAATGGCAACTGGGTGCTCACGATAGGAGAGATCTTCTTGGAGCTCAATGTCCTTGATGTTGACTGTGCGGTCAGGAGTCTTGAAGCACTTTCGGAGCTGAGAGACATGGAACACATCATGAACATTTGCAAAGTTTGAAGGAAGCTCAAGTTGATAGGCGAGGTCGCCTCTCTTGCTGACAATCTTGAAAGGCCCCACGTATCTAGGGGCAAGCTTCCCTTTGATACCGAAGCGACGAGTATCTTTCATAGGAGAGACGCGGAGGTAAATATGATCTCCGATCTCGAAAGCCAAATCACGGTGCTTACTATCATAGTAGCTCTTCTGGCGGGATTGGGCTGCTTTGAGGTTATCGCGAATGACTTTGCACATTTCTTCTGCCTCTGTGATTAAGTCATTACCCAGCAGCTGACGTTCACCGGTTTCAGACCAGTTGAGAGGGGTACGACACTTTCTGCCATATAGAATTTCAAATGGGGCCTTGCCCGAACTTGCTTGAAAACTGTTGTTGTAGGAGAATTCAGCATAAGGAAGACAATCCTCCCACTTCATGCCGAAGGAGATCACACAAGCCCTGAGCATATCTTCAAGAATCTGGTTGACACGCTCGACTTGACCGCTTGTTTGAGGATGGAAATCAGTGCTGAAGCGGATGTTGGTTCCCATGGCCTTCTGAAAAGAATCCCAAAACTTGGAGGTAAAGATGCTGCCACGGTCTGAAGATATCACTTGAGGAATACCGTGTAGAGAAACAATTCGAGAGGTATAGAGTTCCGCCAATTGAGCTACAGTGATCGACTCTTTGATAGGCAGAAAGTGAGCCACTTTGGTGAGCTTGTCGATGACAACGAATATAGCATCATTGCCATGCTTGGACTTTGGAAACCCAGTCACGAAGTCCATTTCAATGTGGTCAAACTTCCATTCTGGAATGGCAAGAGGTTGGAGGAGACCTGCTGGCCTTTGGTGTTCTGCCTTCACTCTTCTGCAGACATCACACTCGTTCACGAATTGAGCGATCTCGCGCTTCATTCGAGTCCACCAATAAGCTTGCTTGAGATCCTGATACATCTTCGTACTCCCAGGGTGGATGGAGAGGAGAGAATTGTGAGCCTCGTTCATGATCACTTTACGAAGGTCACCTTTGGGTACAAAAATACGATCCTCGAAGAAGAGAGTGTCCTTGTCATCAAGGCGGTAGCACTTGTACTTGGACTGACTCTTGGCAATCCCAATCTTCACCTTTTTCACCATAGCATCAAGAAGCTGAGCTTGGCAAATCCGGTCTTCTAAGGTAGGAGAGACTTGAAGGTTGGTGAGGAAACCTTGAGGAACAACTTGCAGATTCAATTTGCGGAAAGCTTCACAAAGCTCGGGTTGATAAGGCTTAATAATCAAACTGTTGCAATATGCTTTTCTGCTCAAAGCGTCAGCAATCACATTGGCCTTGCCTGGAGTATACTCGATACTCGGATTATACTCTTGAATCATTTTGACCCATCAAGTTTGCCTGAGATTGAGATTAGGCTGCGTGAAGATGTACTTGAGACTCTTGTGGTCAGTGAAAATATTCACTTTTCTTCCCAAAAGAAGATGTCTCCAAGTCAACAAAGCATGCACAACTGCCGCCAACTCGAGATCATGAGTGGGGTAGTTCTTATCATTAGACTTCAACTGGCGAGAGGTATAATCAACAACTTTCTTCTCTTGCATCAAAACTGCGCCAAGACCTTGGAGAGAGGCATCACAAAAGACCTCGTACGGCTTGGATTCATCAGGCGGAGTTAGAACTGGAGCAGTGATCAACTTCTCTTTCAAAGTGTTGAAAGGAATATCACACTCCGGAGACCAAACGTACTTGACGTGCTTCTGAAGAAGATTTGAGAGGGGCTTTGCGATCTTGGAAAAGTTTTCAACGAATCTTCGGTAATAGCTGGCGAGACCGAGGAAATTGCGGAGTTGCTTCACATTCTGAGGAGGTTCCCAATTCACGATTGCAGACACCTTCTCAGGATTCACGGCAATGCCCTTGGCAGAAATGATATGACCAAGATAAAGAACCTCATCGAGCCAAAATTCACACTTGGAGAACTTGGCGTAGAACTGATGTTCCCTGAGCTTATCAAGCACCAAACGCAAATGCTTGGCATGATCTTCCTTGTTCTTGGAGAAAACCAGAATGTCGTCGAGATAGACCAAAACGAAGTCATTGGTGTAGGCGTTGAAGATGAAGTTCATCATGCGAGAGAACGTCGGAGGAGCGTTGACGAGGCCAAAAGACATGACAGTGTATTCATATGAACCAAAGCTTGTCCTGAACGCCGTCTTGGGAATATCTTGCTCACGGATTCGAATCTGATGATAACCCATATGGAGATCAAGCTTGGAGAATACTTGAGCACCCTTGAGTTGCTCGAACAGCTCATTGATGTTGGGAAGTGGGTATTTGTTCTTGATGGTCTTCTTGTTCAATGGACGGTAATCAACACAAAGTCGGTCCGATCCATCCTTCTTATTCATAAAAAGAACACCACAACCCCACGGAGAAGAACTAGGCCGGATGAGACCCATTCTCTCTTGCTCATCGAGTTGTTTCTTCAGCTCCTTCAACTCTTCAGGTCCG
Source organism: Triticum urartu (assembly GCF_003073215.2). Taxonomy (NCBI): domain Eukaryota; kingdom Viridiplantae; phylum Streptophyta; class Magnoliopsida; order Poales; family Poaceae; genus Triticum; species Triticum urartu. The sequence goes on from NC_053028.1 coordinate 602,806,633, forward strand.
AGCTTGTAAGGACGCTTGCACACAGGTTCCGTGCCGGGCTCAAGAGCAATAACGGATTCAACTGGCCGGTGCGGAGGCATTCCTGGGAGCCCTTCTGGAAAGACGTCTTGATACTCACAAACGACTGGAATTTGCGAGATAGCATCCAGTTCACCCTTCTCATTGAGAGAAAACAGACAGATGGTATCATCATTTGCGGCAAAGATAATTACATCCTCAGACGAATGAGTCAATTGAATCTGCCTGGCTGCACAATCAAGCTGGGCCTTGTGCTTAGAAAGCCAGTCCATCCCGAGAATAAGATCAATATCCGAGTTACCAAGAACCATTGGAGAAGCCAGAAACTTGAAATCACCCATCATGATAGAAACATCCGGGACTATTGAAGTAGCCCTCATAGACTTAGCCGGAGAAACCACTCCCATAGGTTTACCCAACATTTGTGAAACAAAGTCATGCTTGGAAACAAATGATCTTGACATGAAACAATGCGATGCACCAGTGTCAAAAAGAACTCTTGCGGGAAAAGAGTTAACTAGAAAGTTACCCATGATGACATCTGAAGAATCCTCTGCCTGAGCTGCATTCACCATATTGACCTTGGCATGCTTGGGATTGTGCTTGACCACAGCTGTACTTGCCGATCTCACAGGAGGAGGAGGAGGAAGACGCCTCTGGTTGAAACACTTGTTGGCATAGTGACCCTTTTCTTGGCACTTGTTGCATGTGACCTCTGAAAGCGGACGGTGGTACGGAGCACTTGATCTTGGAGGTTGAGACGAAGTCTTATTCTGAAAGCCTGGGTTGGGTGGGTGGGAGGAACCACTGCCACCTTTGCTCTTATGCTGATACGGCTGACGGAACGGAGGAGGAGGAAGCCAATACTTCTGCTGCTTGGCCACTTGAGTATAGGAAGACGGAGTAGCATCTCTGGCTCGCTTCCTGGAAGCATCACACCTCAACTGAGCAGCCTCTTGCTTCAGTGCCATGTTGTAGAACTCATCGTATCTCAACGGCTCAAAGAGGACAAGAGCGAGCTGAATTTCTTCACGGAGACCACCCCTGAACTGATAGATCATGCTCTTCTCATCAGGAATATCCTGCTTGGCAAAGCGGGCGAGCTTCTGGAAGAACTTGTTGTAGTCATAGACAGACAAAGAGCCTTGCTTCAGATTGCGGAATTCCTGACGCTTACTCTCAACCACACTTTGAGGGATGTGATGAGCGCGGAAATCTTGACGGAAATCATCCCAAGTGATTAGACGTCCACCTCTGGAATCATTGTACTGCTGGAACCATTCTGCTGCCTGATCTTTGAGCTGGAAAGAAGCGAACTTGACGAAATCTTCAGGCCTGACGTTGCTGCATTCAAAATGCTTGCCCAGATCCACAAGCCAATCGTCAGCATCGGAAGCCTCAACACAACTGCTGAACGTCTTTGGGCCATTTGCGAGGAACTGGTTCAGTGTAGCAAAGTGGTGCTGATTGTTGCCTTGATTCCCTTGCCTTCCTTGATTGTGCTCTTGGAGGATTTGCATGATCAACTGTGTGTTTGCATTAGTAGCGGCCATCATAGCTTGCCATGCTTCCGAAGGAGGTGGAGGAGGTGGCGGATCTTGATTCTGGTTCTGACTGGTGCTCTTAGCGGGAGCCATCCTGAAGAGGTTGACCACCGTTAGCACATTGATAGAAAAAATATTGAAGCTGAATCCAACGGAATGAAAATTGCAACATAAAGTCTTCACATACGAACAAAATGAACGAATGCATTTCTTTTGAAGTGGTCACACATCCCTAAATTGCAAAGCCACGTAGAAAGAAGGTAGGAGAATTAAATCAACAAGATACGGCTGAAGAACGAATAGTCGGTAAGAAATCCCAATCTCAAACCAATATCCGTGGAAAAAGAACTAGAGCTACGAGAATTCCCACCTATGAAACTCCCGAAATTTTCCGGTTATGCAATCGGGTGTTGGGGATATAGGGGAAGCATAATATCTCACCCAAACTAGCAATTCCTACATCCAGCTGTATCCATCCTTCAACACATAACCAAGAAACCTTTGGAAACCATCTACCTCAACCTTCGAAAAGCATCCGTTATACAAGTTATGGCGATACTCCCGAACTCCCGCCCCAGTACTGGGTGGCATCGAGGTTATTCACCAACGAACTGCATAAAAGAGATTTTCGATGTTGGCGAACATATCTCAAGTATTCCAGAATTGCAACGATAAAATTATGATGACAACACCTCAGAGCTCAACTCCCCGGGACACTTCCACTAAACCCCTGACAGGAGGCACCAAGACAGTATTCTCATCATAAGCCATCGGAACAAATCCAAGATACTCGCGTGATCCTAAAAAAAATTAGTGAAATTTGAGAAGAGAAGAGTCAAAACTCTACGTCAGGATGCCTTACCAGAGCGATGAGGAGACTGGGGAAGTAAAAAAGAATTCCTAAGCTCTCCGATATATAATTCCTAATTGACTCAAAACATTTTTTCTAGACACAACTCGGCTGCTAAAAACGATCAAGAAATGGGGCTCCTAAGGTCGGGGAAGGCTCTGATACCAACTTGTAACGCCCTCGATGCGGCTATAGCTCCCACGTGTCGAGGCACGACTTAGAGACATAACCGCATTGAAAGCAATGTCGCAAGTTAGGCAATCATCACAAACATCCCATGTAATATATCATAAAAGGGAGAGATACATAGTTGGCTTACACTCGCCACGTCACATCAAAGTACATAAATAACATCCATCAAACAAACACTCATGGCCCGACTACGGCGCCAAAATGGAAAAGAACCCAACATGCGAGAAGGCCCTGAATCGAACCCCAACTAGGCACCACTACGGATCATCAGGAAAAGACATGTAGTAACGCTGAGAGTCCTCGCCGAACTTCCACTTGAGCTCGTACTCGTCACCTGGAGCGGAAACACCTGGACCTGCATATGGAGTTATAGTATCTGTGAGCCACAGGGACTCAGCAATCTCGCACCCCCGCGATCAAAACTATTTAAGCTTATAGGAAGGATAAGGCATGTATATGTGGAGCTGCAGCAAGCGACTAGCATATATGGTGGCTAACTTATACGCAAAAGAGAGCGAGAAGAGGAGGCAAAGCGCGAGCGAGAATCTAGAAGAACAACCTGCGCAGCATAACTCCAACACCGTGTCCACTTCCCGGACTCCGCCGAGAAGGGGCCATCACGGTAACACACGGTTGATTCATTTTAATTAAGGTTAGTACAAGTTATCTACAACCAGACATTAACAAATTCCCATCTGCCCATAACCGCGGGCACAACTTTCGAAAGTTCAATCCCTGCAGGGGAGTCCCAACTTAGCCCATGACAAGCTCTCACGGTCAACGAAGGAATAGACCTCCACCCGAGACGTTCCGATCAGGCTCGGTATCCCGGTACAACAAAACAACTCCGACAATGGTAAAACAAGTCCAGCAACACCACCCGCTGTGCCGACAAATCCCAATAGGAGCTGCACATATCTCGTTCTCAGGGTACACCGGATAAGCTAAGCGTACGGGAGCCAACGTAACCCAAGTTGCCAAGGGACGGCCCCGCACGGTGCTCTAGGTTGGACCAACGCTCAGAGGAGCACTGGCCCGGGGGGGTAAAATAAAGATGACCCTTGAGTCCGCGAAACCCAAGGGAAAAGGGGCTAGGTGGAAAATGATAAAACCAAGGTTGGGCATTGCTGGAAGAGTTTTATTTAAGGCGGACTAACAAAGGGTTCCCATTATAACCCAACCGCGTGAGGAACGCAAAATCCGGGAACATAACACCGATATGACGGAAACTAGGGCGGCAAGAGTGGAACAAAACACTAGGCGAGAGGCCGAGCCTTCCACCCTTTACCAAGTATATAGATGCATTAAGATAACATAGCAATATAATGATATCCCAACAAGTAAATAAATGTTCCAACAAGGAACAGCTCCAATCTTCACCTGCAACTAGCAACGCTATAAGAAGGGCTGAGCAAAGCGGTAACATAGCCAATCAATGGTTTGCTAGGACAAGGTGGGTTAGAGGTTCAACATGGCAATTGGGAGGCTGACAAGCAAAAGGTAGGCATCGTAGCAATGGCATAGCAAGAGCGAGCAAACTAGCATAGCAAAGATAGTAGTGATTTCAAGGGTATGATCATCTTGCCTGCAAAGCTGTCAGAGTTGACTGGATCCTCAAAAGCCAACTCAACGGGCTCCTCGTTAGCGAACTCGTCTCCCGGCTCTACCTAAACAACACAAACAAGCAACAAGGATACAATCAACCACGTGCAAGCTCAAGCAATAAGATGCAAAGATGGTATGCTATGCGGGATGCGATGCGGGATGCAAAATGCATGATGTGACAGGAAATGCATGAACCTGGCCTCAACTTGGAAAACCAAATGTGCCACTGGATAGAGGGGATGAAATATCTTGAAAACGATATAAAGATCATTGGAATCGGAGTTACGGTTTGGAAATGGCAAGCGTTTTAAGATATGGCACCGGTCTGCGATTTACAGGAAGTAGGCATCTAAATGCAATGAAATGAACATGCTACAGCCACCAAACATGACAACAAAAGACATGGAAGGGATGTACACAAGATGCTTATCAAAACACTAGCACTGAGCCACGGCCAATTCATCCATTATGAGGTTCAAACAAGCATGGCAAAAACGCATATGCAAAACAGATTTCAGACTTAGTGAAATTAACACTAGTCTGAAATTTCAGACCACGATGCTCTTTTCGAAGCAGCAAAACAACATGATACAAGACCTGAATATGAAAAGTAAGAACATGGCATGGAGATACTCAAAAAGCTTAACAAAAGTCCCAAAGTGACCTGGGGCCAAAAGGGATCACAAAATACTCTAACGAGCACACGAACATAGCTCAAACACAATCAGTTTTCAGACTTAGTGAAAACTGAGACATGCTGAAATTTAACTCACGAAGGCATGTAAACAAGCTCGATGCACTCACCACGGTGCAAGTCACAGCAAGACAAACATATATCCATTAAGAAGGCACAAAATTATAGCTAGACATGGCAAGAACAATGGCATGGCATGCACGGATCAACTACAATAACTCCGGCAAAATCGCAAACAAGTTGACGATCTGCCCAGATTCACAACGAAGCAAAAGTAGAGCTTGATTGACTCAAGTTATGGTGCTCTATAATTGCAAGTAAAGGCACGGATGGATAGAGCATAACATGATTAACAAAAGTCCCTTACTGATCATCCTCAAAAGAGGCACGGATCGTTAGCAAACAAGCTAAACATATGGCATCATGAACTAAAAATCCCAGACTTAGAGAAAATCACTGTCCCTGAAAACAGATATCCCGGGTGCCTCTCTTTGCAAGCTTGCACAAGTCACCACACACATCCTAAAAATGCATGGGTTGCACCTATGGAAAGTAGAAAAAATGCTTAACAAAACATGTGAAGGACTCACAGGCATATCATGCACATAACAATCATGGCAAAAATGACAAAAGTCTAGGATGAACTATCGGATCTGCCAAATAACTCATGAAGCCTCCTTCTAGCAGCATTTCGGGCATCAAGATGAACTCAAATGAAAATGACGCAATGGAATGAAATGATGTACTCTTCGAGACGAACATTTTGATATACTATATGTCCAAAATGGAGCTACGGATGCGGAGATATTATCGGTCAAAGTATGCATAAAAAACTAGGGTTAGGAGGAGAAAAGTCAACCGTAGACAAATCCCATATCTAGATCCGGTTGCACTGTTCACGCGCGGAAACCGAGGAACGCCGGAGATGAACTTGAAGCTTGCCGGAGTCTTGCCGGAGCTCGTCGTGGAAGGAGAGGCCGGGGCTCCCGCCGGCGAGGACGTGGGGTCGCGGGGCCGGCCGTATGCGGGGCGGCGGAGCCGGCCGGTGGGCGGCGAGGGGCGGCGCGGGCCGGGCGGCGGGGAGGCGAACGGCGGCGAGGTCGGCGAGGCGAGGTGGCGGCCGTGGAGGTTCCGGCCACCGGAGCGCGGGAAGAAGCGGCGGCGCGGGGTGGAGAGACGGCGGCGCGGATCTGGCCCGTGGGGGCGAGGGGCGGGCCTCCCGCGGGCCGGCGGGCTTCGGCGGCGGTGGAGAGTGGCGCGCGCCACGTGGCGTCACGCCAGTGGCTGCGGGCGGCGGCGGCGAAGCGTCCGGCCGAGGCGGACAATGTCCGGCCGGTCGCGGAGATGTTTTTTTTAGCTAGGGTTTCGGGGGAAGGGAGAGATCCGAATTCGGAGGGGGCTATTTATAGGCATAAGTGGAGCTAGGAGAGTCCAAATGAGGTGCGGTTTTCGGCCACGCGATCGTGATCGAACGCTCTAGGACATGGAGCTGAGTTTGGTGGGTTTTGGGCCAAATTGGAGGGGTGTTGGGCTGCAACACTCACGAGGCCTTATCGGTCCCTCGGTTAACCGTTGGAGTATCAAATGAAGTCCAATTGATACGAAACTTGACAGGCGGTCTACCGGTAGTAAACCAAGGCCGCATGACAAGTCTCGGTCCAATCCGAAAATGTTTAATCCCCACACACGAAAGAAAGCTAGAAATGACCACCGGAGGAGAACGAAGCGCCGGAATGCAAAACGGACAACGGGGAAAATGCTCGAATGCATGAGATGAACATGTATGCAAATGCAATGCACATGATGACATGATATGAGATGCATGAAAACGAAAACAACACACGGAGACAAAGTCCCGAACCCGAGAAATAAATATAACTTAACGCCGGAAACGGCAAGAGTTGGAGTACAAATTGGGAAAGTTATATCTGGGGCGTTACATATATAACCAAACCTCATTGAAATATTGCAAAACATTTCTGCAACAATGTGCGGGTCTCATCTTGTAAGACAAAACATGGGGGGCCAAGCTAGACGGTGGAAGCTATGGATTTATCTTCAGACAACGTTGTCATCTTATAACGGTAAACAATAAAAGCAATTATTTACCAAAGATTTTGCAAGAAACTAAGGGCATCTTCGGAAGTACTTATCTCATCATTATTAAAACATGTCATGTAGTATTTATAATGAGGTGGCAAGTTGTAAAGGGAGAGAGAGAGAGAGTACGATTGTATGAATATGAACTAACAACCTATGCACAAGTTCCAAGATAATAAGAGAGAGAAAACTCTCATATTCTCTCATGTCTCATTTGCCAATCTAAGATACAACTGTTGTAGTGCTTGTTCGAGACGACCATTTTGGCTCTAGGTGCATATGCTCCCTGACGAACAGTAAATTCAAAATAAATAGTAAATAAAATTTTAAAAATTATATCTTTTGTAGATGTTTGTGTAATAAGCGTGCTTGACAATATTCATGGGAAACGGGATATCGGAGCTTTGTGGGTGAAAAAAGGAAAAAGAATAAGTGTAACATTTGGAGGTAACATTTGGGGTTCAACTTGTTTTTTTTGCACATGTCAAAATGCTTAACCTTTTGCCCTGACAGTTTGCACGTAGCATTTGAACGTGACAATGAACACATCTTTTTTCCAAAAATAAAAATGACATTTGCAAAAAAAAACAATTTTTGGTGTGCAGGAGCATATGTTGTTGGAAATATGCCCTAGATGCAATAATAAAGTGATTATTATTATATTTCCTTAATCATGATAAAGGTTTATTATTCATGCTAGAATTGTATTGACCGAAAACTTAAATACATGTGTGGATACATAAACAAATACCATGTCCCTAGTAAGCCTCTACTAGACTAGCTCGTCGATCAAAAGATGATTAAGGTTTCCTAACCCATAGACATGTGTTGTCACTTGATAACGGGATCACATTATTAGGAGAATGATGTGATGGACAAGACCCATACGTTAGCTTAGCATATGATCGTTCAATTTATTGCTACTGCTTTCTTAATGTCAAATACATATTCCTTCGACCATGAGATCATGCAACTCCCGGATACCGGAGGAATACCTTGTGTGCTATCAAATGTCACAACGTAACTGGGTGATCATAAAGGTGCTCTACAGGTATCTCTGAAGGTGTCTCTTGAGTTGGCGTGAATCGAGATTGGGATTTGTCACTCCGTATGACGGAGAGGTATCTCTGGGCCCTCTTGATAATACACATCACAAGAAGCTTGCAAGCAAAGTGACTAAGGAGTTAGTTGCAAGATGATGTATTATGGAACGAGTAAAGAGACTTGCCGGTGACGAGATTGAACTAGGTATGGAGATACCAAGGATCGAATCTCGGGCAAGTAACAGCGGTAGACAAAGGGAATTACATATGTTGTCATAAAGGTTCGACCGATAAAGATCTTCGTAGAATATGTAGGAACCAATATGGGCATCCAAGTCCCGCTATTGGTTATTGGCGGAGAAGCATCTCGGTCATGACTACATCATTCTCGAACCCATAGGGTCTACACGCTTAATGTTCGTTGACGATATAGTATTATATGAGTTATGTGAATTGGTGACCGAATGTTGTTCGGAGTCCCGGATAAGATCACGGACATGATGAGGAGCTCCAGAATGGTCCGGTGGTAAAGATTGATATATAGGACAATACTATTTGGTCTCCGGAAAGGTTTCAGAATGCACTGGAGTTTTATCGGAGTGCTGGAAGGGGTTCCGGGAAGTTACTGGGCCTAACAGGCCAAAGGGAGGGGAGCACACCAGCCCACGAGGGTTGGCGCGCCCCCAACCTGGACGCTGGCCTTGTAAAGGAAAGGGAGGGGCTGGCCCCCTCCTGCCTTTTCTCCATGCAAGGGACAAAGAGAAGTGGAGGCGCCCTAGGCCAGTTGTCCCCCTTTCCTTCCCCACGCACGGCAAAGAAGGAAGGGGGCGCACCTAGGCAGGCGCCCAGGGTGGCCGCCGCCCCCCTTGGGGTGCACCCTAGGGCAGCCCCTCCTCCCCCACCTATATATATGAGAGGAGGGAGAGGGGCAACACACACCACGATCCCCAAGCCATGTGCGGCGCCCCCTCTCCCTCTAGTTCTAGTTCCTCCTCCGTCCACGTTTGTTGTGCTTGGCGAAGCCCTACGGATAGTTTCACCACCACCATCATCACGTCGTCGTGCTACCGGAACTCATCTACTACATCACCTCTCTTTCTAGATCGAGAAGGCGAGGACGTCATCGAGCTGAATATGTGCTGAACAAGGAGGTGCCGTACGTTCGGTACTTGACCGGGACGGATCGTGAAGGTGTACGACTACATCAACCGCGTTGATAAACGCTTCTGCTTAGAGATCTACAAGGGTATGTAGATGATCTCCCCCTCTCGTAGCTATGCATCTCCATGAATAGATCTTGCGTGTGTGTAGAATATATTTTTTCCATGCAACTTTCCCCAACATATGCTCCCAAGAGCCAAATTGGATTTTCGTGTTTTGCTCTATATATTTTTGGTTGATGACATGTACATGTGTACATACGTTGTGTGTGCGGCCCTCGATGGTCTCACGTGGAAAAATGTCTCACCCTTGTGCCAACATTACTCTGGCCTGGCGTGGAGTATTGATTGTCACGACTAACAGAAGATCTGTTATCAAGATGGTGACTGAAGCACTGCTTAATGTACTGGGTGAAAAGTCTTGCTCTGGTCTTCATTGGTTAGGCTCGGCATCGATGAACTTGCACGCTATGTTGTTAAAAGTGTTGTCTCTTCGAGGTGTTGGCCATCATTGGTAGGCCTCGGTAATCTACAAGATGGAAATCCTTGTCCTTGTTGCCTCCAGTTGGACATGGCGACGATGATGTGAGGGCAATGTACCCCTTCTTGAAGGCGGTGTTAAGAAGTCGACCTAGTCATAGATGGTATACTCATATCTTGTAATCATTTTGTCGTAGTTGGCTAAGCTTTATACTATACTCCCTCTGTAAACTAATATAAGAGCGTTTAGAACACTATTTTAGTAATCTAAACACTCTTATATTAGTTCACAGAGGAAGTACATTTTAATGACTTTGTCTTAGTTGCTTTGCATCAACTTCGGTAAAAATAGATGCATGTGTCACAATGATGTAGAGGCATGGGGTTTAACCTCCTTTTTAAGATAAAAAACTAACAAATTATTGGAGATGCTCTAATGGATTCACTTGAAAGTTGAAACCAACAATGTTTGTACATGAGCTCCGCCCCTGAACTGAATATGATGTGTTTCGGATGCTAATTATTATCGACTTCATGACATGCAGGACGCGCATATAGATACTCGTAGATATGAATCTTTTGTTATATGTAATTTTTATAGTGGGCATGACCTGATGATCCACACATTTAGTACAAGTTAACTTCCTTGCATAATTGTACGGTGGCAGCCCATTCAACGCTGGCTTAGCCGCCTTCGTATGTATCAACAACCTGATGTAAACTATGTACATGTAGACGGGTTGACATGTAAGACAATAAGTAAATAGCACGCGGAATCTTTAAGTTAATATAATTGGCTGCAAGGTAGCCGATTTTGTACTAGTGGGCACTGACCCTTATTAGTTTGGTTTCTTTCGTTTTCACTCATGCTGCCCATCTTATCATCTTACAAATACGGTCATCTGATCGTGCAATTTTCTAGTTTATTTTGTTAGCATGGAACAACAATAACTAAAGTCAATTAAACATAACAGAAATATTTTATACATGACAATAAGTCGTGGTAGGCTCTTCTCTTCATTTTTTGAATTTTCATAGGTCATTGGCGCATGAAATCTTCAATGTCATATAGTTGGCTGCAAGATTGGGAACCTCGCAGGTGGGCACCGACCGTTTTAATTCCCGCCAGGAGTATTTGTATTCCTGTGAGTTGCTTCGGGCCTCACAGGAAAATGGACGGCCGTAAGGAAAAGTGAAGTCTCTGGTAGTGATATTAGTACGTTCACCTACGTAATTTGTTTTCTTTCGTTTTCAGTCATACCACACATGTTAGCTTCATGCAATCACAATTTTCTAGTTTCTCTTGTTTGAACGAACCAATAATGGTAAAAGTTGACTAACAAAATAATAATATTTTATACATGACAGTAAGTCCTGCTAGGATCTTTCCTGGGTTATTAGCGCATGGAATCTTCATCGTCATATAGTTGACTGCCAGGTAGGGACTTCACACGTGGATACCGGCTCTTATTAATTAGTGTGTTCACCTTCATAATTTGTTTTCTTTCATTTTCAGTCATACCATGCATGTTACCATCATGCAGATACGGACACCCGATTGTGCAATTTTCTTGCTAGTTTCTCTTGTTTGTACGAACCAATAATGGCTAAAGTTGACTAAGCAAAACAGGAATGTTTTATACTCCCTCTGTAAACATTTCTAAGACGTTCTAGGTCGAGTGACCTAGAACATCTTAGAAATGTTTACAGAGGGAGTACATGACAGTTAGTCCTTCCCTTGGCTTTCGATGGGATATTTGCGCGCGAAAACTATAATTGACTGGAAGATGGGGAACTTTGTATGTTTGCTTCAAAATTTGTTTTCTTTTCTATTCAGTCATACCAAGCATGTTAGCTTCATGCAGATACAATCACCAGATCGTGCAACTTTCTAGTTTCTCTGGTTTGTATGAACCAATATGATTAAAGCTGACTAAACAAAATAGAAATATTCTGTACATGACAGTAAGTCCCGGTAGCCTCTTCCCCTGGCTTTTGAAGGGTTGTTGATCGTGACCTCATGGGAATGTGGGATATAGAGAGGCCACGTTCGTCAATATGGGCACATGAAGGTTCTTCTTACATACGCCTTCTGCTTTTGACAAGATAATTGTTTTACTTCATTGCAGGATGGTCGAGAGTTGGCGGAAGCAGCATGTAGAGCAGGCACAGCGGGTTGTGGATAGCAGCCTAGGCTTCCAGATTTCCACTATAGCCTTTTTTAATCATTTCTCTGTTATGGACCTTGTATGACAACTGTCCTTTTTAATCTTCTGTGTTTAGGCTACATGCATCTTTGTGTGCAGAAGTCATGAGGCTAAACTCTTCTACAGTTTTTCATTTTCTTGATGAGATGATGATATTAATTAATACTTCTATTATCAAAACATATGTAGCTATGTGCATGCTTAAATCTAGTACATACAAGATAACTTTTTCATATAATTTTATTTTAAAAAGACGATCGTCAACATGACGTACATTTAGGCTGCTGCGCTTGGTTGTACCCATCCGTCCCATTTTGTGGTGGGTCTCAAATACCCATCCGTCCCATTTTGTGGTGGGTCTCACCAATCGTTTTTTTTTTGGGAAATTTTCTAAAAACTTTGTTCCACATTTGTATGTCATCGATCATCTCAACCTAACACATGGTGATCAACTAAAACTAGCAATCCCTACCACATAACAGGGATAACCAATGAACCGGACACATTATTATGTTCACTCAAATCATGGACATATCCATCTCTTGTGTACGAAACCCAGTGGCTAATAAAGTAAGTGCCTTTTTTCTCCTGAGGTTGTCGGAATTATTCGCATTAACAGAAATTTGGACTAGTAATTAGTCCAAAAAATACTACTAATTCTGGGACAAAACCACCCGTTCCTGGTAAGGCAAGAGAAGCCGTTGAAAAGCCCTAGGAGTATGGCATCGGTTACATACTTCGGTGCCGTAGCGCCTAGTATGAGCCTCGTGGAGAAGCAATCGCTAGTCCATGGAGCTCATACTTCAGCACTGCAACGCTTGGTACTTGGACCTTGGCTCGAGGCATTTTTGTTGTGGTAGATTCAATTAAATATTAATCATGAAGAATCATCATATTAGTTCAAACCTACAACGTCAAGCTATCCCATCGAGCTAGTTGGATAATGATACACTTTTTTTAGAATATACATTCTTCTCGAAGGGCCCTTGGCTGATCTTTATTAGAAAGAAAGAAGAAGTACAGCGCAGTTAGCAGTCTAGGCGAACTAGATCTGAAAACCAGAGTCTGACAAACCCCACAATACAACGATTACAACACGGTACAAATGCCAATGGCTCACTAGGAACCAAGGTCCGCTATGCAGCCTGCTGAGCGCCATACTGCTATGTCTTCCCGTATCAAGTCCAGTACTCTATCAGCACTGCTCGCCACTTGGTCAAAAACTCTGGAGTTCCTCTCTTTCCACAGCCTCCAGTGCAACAGAATTATAATAGTGTCGAAGTTTCTGCGCATTGGCTTGGGAATGCCTGCTCTCGCACACAGCCACCAGTCCTCCGTGCAGCCGTCAGAGTCATCCGGTATAGTAAAATGTGCCCCAATCGAAGACCTGAACAGACACCAGAGGTGCTGGGTGAAACGGCAGTGAACGAATAGGTGTGTACAGTCCTCCGGCGCTGACAGGCAGAGGGGGCAAGATGTGTTTGCAGGCCAACCTCTTCGTTCCAGATTATCGGCCGTCAGACACTTGCCATGGATGACCAACCACATAAAGAATTTGCATCGTGGTGGTGCTTTGGATCTCTAGATTGGTTTGTTGCAAGAAAAACGAATGTTGGGCATGAACATCATCTTGTACGCACTGCCGACCGAGAACTCTTGCCCCTTAGTAAGCTTCCAGCGAGCCTGATCCCTCGCACCTGGCGCTAGACTTGAAGCGGAGGTTAGATCCCAAACTGATAGATACTGCGCTAGGGCTTGCATCGAGATTCCGCCCGAGATATCCCTGATCCAAGATTGATTATGAAGAGCCTCCCGAACAGAGCAGCCTGAGTATTTGACAAAAGAGAACAACGCTGGTGTTGTTGCTGCAATAGAACTACCTCCCGGGAGCCAGTTATCGGTCCAGAACCTTGCAGACGCCCCATCACCGAGTAAGATCGCAGAGGCTGCATTGAACATTGTTGAAACTGCTTTCTCCGTGGTGTCAGACAGAGAATGCCACGGCCTGGGATTTTCGTCCCATTTCATCCATGGCCACCTGCATCGCAGAGCCCAACCGAACCACCTGAGATTAAGTACCCCCAGCCCCCCACAGTCCTTGGGTGCACACACCTGAGCCCACGACAGCAAGCAGTGTCCTCCACTAATAGCCTCCTCTCCCTTCCAAATGAAACCACGACATCTCCTATTGATTATTTTGATGGACCAGACTGGGAGAGGCAGAACTGTCATGAAATGGATCGGGAGAGCCATTAGCACCGAGTTAACCAGTGTAAGTCTACCCGCAGCTGGCAGTAACTTCGGCTTCCAGCCCTTCATCTTGCTGGAAAACTTGTCCACAAGTGGCATGATGTCCTGTTTCCTCAACCTGAAGACAGAGAGCGGCAGCCCGAGGTATGTGATTGGGAAAGGTTTCCGTTGGCACTGGAAGAACTCGGCCACCATGGAGCTCACTTCCTCCTCACATCGAATGCATGTAGTCCAGCTCTTCTGCAGGTTGATATGCAACCCTGAGGCTTTGCCAAAAAGTTGAAGAATTTCCGAAATCACCCGCAGATCCGTGATTTGTGGCTTGAAGAAGATGACTGCATCGTCAGCAAATATGGACACCCTTGGGATGCCACTGTCCAGCCCCAAGTCAGAAAGCAATCCTTTCTGGACTGCCCATTGAAGCATCCCGTGAAGAGCATCCATGGCCAGGATAAACAGCGCTGGAGACAGCGAATCGCCTTGACGAACACCTTGACCCAGGGTGAAAGGATCGCTGAGTTCCCCATTGATAATCACGGAAGAAGATGAGGAGCTCAGCAGGCCACAGATCCATGAACACCACCTATCCCCAAAACCCCTGGCTTTGAGGGTCTCCAGCAAAAAACCTCAGGACAGAGTATCAAAGGCTTTGGAAATATCAATCTTCATGAGGACCGCCTGTTGCTTCTTCGTGTGAAGAGCCCTTGTCGTGTTCCGCATGAATTTAAAATTCTCATGTATACTCCATTTTCAGACAAAAGCGCTTTGTGCTTGGGATATTAAGGAAGGCAGTAGGGGGGCAGCCTGGTAGCCAAGGCCTTGGCAAAGATTTTCGCAGTTCCATGTATCAAGTTGATCGGCCTGAAGTCGCCAAGCTACATCGGGTCCTCATTCTTGGGAAGCAAAGTAACTATGGAAGAGTTAAGGGCCCCGAACGAGTAAAACCGGCCTTCGTAGAGAGCTTGCATCAGTACCATGATGTCTTTCACAATAATCTGCCAACAGCTTTGAAAAAACAGGCCGGAGAACCCATCTGGTCCCGGAGCACGGTCTGCTGGCATGACCTGGATAACCTTCTTGATCTCATCTTCAGTGAACGGTACCTCCAGCCCGTGCACCCACTCCGGAGATAACGGACACAAGTTCATCTCATCCCATCGGAGTGAACAACCCGGAGAAGAGGAGCAGCCCATTCTGGTCCTGAAGAACTCCAGCGCCAGGCTCAACTTCTCCTCCATACTGGTGACAGTGCGCTCCCCATCTTTCAGAAACGGGATAAGACGCCTCCTCCTCCGCCCATTGGCCTTCATGTGGAAATATGTGGAATTAGCATCCCCCTCCTTTAAGTCTCTGACATGAGCATGTTGGCGTAATCTGACCCGTTCCAGAGATGCTAAAGCAAGACACTTCCCTTTCAAGAACCCCTTTAGTCTTCTTTCCTCTGCCGACAGGGCCCTCGGCTCTTGTGCCGTGTCGAGGCGCAGAATCACCTCATTGGCAATCTGAAACTGGATCACCATCGCGCTCTGCTTCTTCTGGCCCCAACTACAGAGTGCTTTGGATGTCCTCTGCAGCTTGATACCGAAAATCTTAGCAGGATCCGAACTGGCCACTTCTTCCTCCCACGCCTGCCTCACCGTGTCATGAAATCCAGGCAGCTTGCACCAAAAGTTCTCAAAACGGAACCGGTGCGCTCTTGGCCGGCCCTCCGCACAAGTTAGAAGAAGCGAACAGTGGTCAGACACATTAGAGCTCAATGGCAGGAGATCACTGATTGGGTAGACCTCCTCCCATGCGTTGTTGAAGAGCACCCAATCGAGCCTAGCCATGACCGAGTGCTCTTGCTTGTTGCTCCACGTGTATTTCCGACCCACTAACGGCATATCATGCAGGCCCAGACTGTTAATAGTATGCCTAAACTTATTAATGATCCGACGGCTCCCTCTTCCTGTGCTGCGTTCCTCCACATTTTTGACAAGGTTGAAGTCCCCATTGACTATCCAGGGGAGGTGAATTTGTTGCCCAATAAGCTCGATTTCCTGCAGGAACCTCACCTTGTCCTCCAAAGTTTGCGGCCCATACATAGAGGTGCACACCCATTCCTTGCCATTCTAAAGAGAAGTGATGTTGCTTGTGATTGAGAATTCTCCTTTGTTTATCACCGAAACCCGCAGCAAATCCGATTTCCATGCCACAAGAATGCCCCCCTGGTGCCCACGGCTGGCAGATACTCAAAGCCATCGAAGCCCGGCCCTAAGGTCTGGCCAACCACCGACATATCCACCACTTCCAATTTAGATTCTTGCAAACAAACAAGCGAAACATTGCAGGATTGCATGAACATCCTAATGGACGCTCGTCGGGCGGGATTATTAAGTCCCCTCACATTCCATACCAAGATGCCTAAAGACATGATGCAAATTGTAGAGACCCGAAAACAGCAGCAGACCCCCCACTAGGCGCCACACGGCTCGACGGACTCCGGTATCGCGAGACCCGCAAACCCCTCCATTGCAGGCTCGTCAAAATCAGCTCATTCGGGATCGAAGAGGGCAGTTACAGCTCTAATGTGGTGGGGGGCTAGTGGCTTGTCGAACAGCTTCAGATACGCCTCGAGTGCATCCTGTGACAGATGCTCTTCCGGCTTGATCACACCCATGCGGCGGAGCAGCACCGTTTGAGCACGTTGCACCGGACCGATGTTCTTGCCATCATTCATCTTGCTGATTCTGGCGCTCCTGCGTGGCGAGAACCCTGGAGGTAGCGGCTTCCTGCGTCTTGCCGGGGCAGAGGTCGCTGGTCGAGGACCCAGGATGGAAGGGGCCGGAGTGAAGGCCAGACCCTCCCTCAAGGAATCAACAGCCGACTTGGGTCCGAAAGACACACATCCGAGTGAAGAGGGGGCCATTGGAGGCAGCAGCTGATGTGGCCTCAGAGGCACCGCCGTGGGCGTACGCGCCGGGCTTCCGTCGTCTTCTTCATCCCCAGCGTGCTCTTCCTCCCCAGCATTCTTCGGCTATTCATATATAGCCATGGATAGAGATGTCATTGACCAGATTAGTTATATCAGCTTGTGATGATTGTTTGATTAGCAACGATTGTAAAGGCGTGCACGAATATATTATTTTCCCTGGAGAGCCAGCAAATTAGAAGTTGTAAATGTAGACGTCTATGCATGCCATCCTCATTTTATTTTCGCCATTCATCACGTAACATAATTATACCCGTCCACTTGATGGAAGAGGCAACCCGCTGCAGGCTAATTAAGAGTGACTTAGATTATACTCCCTCCGTTCCAATTTATATTTCGTCATAAATATTCTCATCCACTTGATCGAAGCTGCAGCCGGCTGCATGGTAATATAATTAATATGTGAAGTAGTAGTAAACCAGCAATACTATATCAGAGCGTCTCTATTGAAGTGTAGTCGCTGCAACTGCCGCGACATGAACTCTGCCATTTTCAAGACAGGGAAAAAATCTAGACATGAGCATAACAACATAATTAACACTGTCAAGAAGCACTCTAATATCCCAAACTTATCCAAAACTATACAAGTATATCCATTTAAAAATAACAATAATCTATGTCGGCTACAATTTGAAACAGAGAAATATGAATTTTTATACAGGAACTTATCTGACATCTATTTACAAACTGAGAAATTTGTAACATGTGTGTTTGATCGACGTGGGCTTATCAGTCTTGTGTCTATTAGCCAAGCAGGTTCAGAAACTCTATACTCACTAATTTGCGACAAGTTTTTTTAAAGGACCAGCATTGGCTGGTGTTTCATTGATTTAAGCAGAGAGCAGTGGAAAAGGGTACAAAGGCGGCGATCCGAAGATCAAGGAGAAAAGAAAAAGGAACGAAGAAGAACAGGGTGCCCTGGGCACTAAACGCTAGCCTATTCTCCAGGCGGATCCCCGAAGGGGCTTTATAAAGATCTAACGCCGCACTGCTGCCAAAGACTAAGATTACGCCTATTTGCGTTTAACGCGTCCCTCTCATTTGCCTCTTTTGTCCTGAAAATTTGCGACAAGTTATAACTCAAAACCAATTCGTCGAGTTGATTCGTGTGAACAGCCTCCGGTCACGTGAAATTTGCCGTTTTGGTCCATAGTGCCACGGTCTTAAAAATATGTACTCCTATTTTTGACAATCAGTTTCTCTTACAACATTTTCTACAAAATGTAAGAACAAATGGGTAAGTACTTTTCCAGACATGTTCATGCAACTGACTCCCACAATTTTTAGTATTTTAAGTATATTATTTGTTAAACTTTTATAAATAGCTGTCTAAGTATATTATTTGTCAAACTTTTATAAATAGCTGCAACCTTGTTCAAAATGACGGTTCTTAGAGGATCAGAAGGGTGATGGACACCCTTTTAGTTACTCCAGTAGCCAACAAGCACAGAGTTTGTTGGAACGTAGACGCACGAAGCGTCCGACTTTAAATTAATAAAGCCACTAGGCAGCATCCAACCGGGTCGAAACTCCACAACCACATAACATTTAGGTTCAGCGGGCTCGCAGTCCTGGCAAAGTAAGATACTAAAGTTCAAGAGGACGCTAAAAGCACATAACCATAAAGATAATAAACGCAAAAGCTCAGTCTGGCGGATCTTGAAGTCTTGCTCTTGCCGTGCATGCTTTGATCTGCACCATGATCTTGTTCATGCGCCCCTCATCACGCTGCTTCCCCAATGGCGCCCAAGCCTGTAGGAAAATATGGCATTTGAAAAAATTCTCAGCTGGGTGAGCAGGGAATTTATGTTCGATAGTAATTTTGTTCCTCACAGTCCAAATGGACCAAAACAGCGCCCCAACGCAGCGCCATACCACACACGCGTTCGCACCCCTCTGTGCGGTTAATAAAGAAAGAAGGTCTGAGCTATTTTGCGGGTTCCAATTTTGTTTAAATGTGTCCCTAACCGCGCTCCACGCCAATCTAGCAAGGCAGCCAAGGTTGTCAGAATCGCGATTCTGTTATACGATTCTACGACTTTACGATCCAAACTAACTCCTATGATTCTACGACTTCAGTTCATAGAATCTACGTTTCTACGATCCTGATAGTGAAGATTCTACAATTTGCGATCCTACCATTGGAGCTCCGATCTGATCCAAAATCGCGACTCTGACAACCTTGAAGGCAGCACTTGAAGAAGACATGGTTAGCGTCCTCCCCAAGCCCGTAGATGGCGCATGTCCCGTTCGCCGGCCCGTTGCGTTTGGCCACATTGTCCGATGTTGGCAGACGGTTGCGAAACATTTGCCACAAAAAGATCTTGATTTTGAGTGGAATGCCAACCTTCCGCAGCCCCCTGGTCATATCAAGCCCAGTCCCCTCTGTAAGCTTCTCGTATAAGGATTTAACCGAGAATTTACGAGAAGCCGAAAGCTTCCAATCAATCTGATCTTGATCGTGGCTGAGACTCCATCCCTCGAGCTCAGCCACCAAAGCCTCCCAAGCCGCCGCCTCTCCCGCTTCCAGAGGTCTGAAGAAGGAGATCGTCGGGGGGTGCACTCTGAGAGCGTCAGCGACCGTAATGTGTGTGTCTGTGGCAAGCTGGTACAGCTGTGTATAGGACTGCCACAGCGGCGTTTGACCCTTCCAGCAATCCAACCAAAACCGCGTGGACTTGCCATTGTTAACTATAAACTGGGCCCCAACCGCAAACGCTGGCCTAACCGCTTGAATGCCATTCCAAAAGGGCGATCCTTTGGGTTTGGCCTTAAAGAGGTTGCCATCCGGGAAATACTTGGCCCAGAGAATATCAGCCCAGAGACCCTTCTCGTTTTGGGCAAGGCGCCACCACCATTTGGTAAGGAGAGCAACGTTCATCAGCTTTGAATTCGTGATCCCCAGACCACCGAACTTCTTAGGGCGACAGACCGCAGCCCATTTAACCAGATGGTATTTGCGCTTTGTCCCAGTTCCTTCCCAAAAGAACCGGGCGCGAGGCGTGTCAAGCTTGGCATGCACTCCATCTGCTAGGAGGAACATACCCATCGTAAATATAGGCAAGGAGGATAAGCTAGAATTGTCAAAATCAGCCTAGCAGCAGAGGACATGAACCGACCTCTCCAAGGACTAACCCGGTTCACCACTTTGCCGTAAAGTGGTGCCCAGTCGGCAATCGTCAAGTTTTTGTGGTTTATCGGTAGTCCCAAGTATTTGATCGGAAAATTCCCAATCCTACAATTGAGCAAGTTTGCGATTCTCCGACCTTCGCGATCATCCATCCCTATGGTGATCACTTCGCTTTTGAGAAAATTAATCTTTAGAACCGAAAGAATCTCAAAAGCAATCAAAAGCAACTTACTTGTTGCTATGCTATGGTCGTCTGGCTCGAAAAGCAGCATCGTGTCATCCGCATATTGCAGATGGGTCACGCCGCCGGGGATGAGGTGGGAGATCAACCCTTTGATGTGCCCCACAGCCCTGGCTTTGCTGATCAAGGCCGCCAAAGCGTCCGCAACGAAGTTGAAGATCAAAGGAGAACTAGGGTCTCCCTGGCTAAGGCCGCGTTTGTTGTGAAAGAATTTTCCCATTACACCATTGATGGTCACGGCCGTGTGACCACTACTAACCAGGTGCATGATACGGTGGACAAAGCCCACATCAAAACCCTTTTTGATGAGGACCTGTCGCACGAACTCCCAGTTCACGCGATCGTACGCTTTTTCGAAATCTAACTTAAGGAGAACACCTCTAGACTTGGTACGTTTGAGCTCATGAACGATTTCGAGAAGCGCTAACGGCCCTTCAAGAATATTACGCTGTTTGAGGAAACCCGATTGGCTAGGACTAATCACTCGTTGAGCGACAGGCGCCAAGCGGGAGGCGTAGGCTTTTGCACAAATCTTGAAAGGGACATTAATCAGAGTGATAGGCCGGAACTACTTAATGTCATCGGCCCCTTTAACCTTAGGATTCAGACTAATAGCCCCGTAGTTGAGACGAGATAGGTCAACGGTACCTAGCACAAAGCCATTCACTAAGTCGTAGAAAAGATCTTTGAGCTTAGTCCAGAACTTCTTGAAGAATTCCACCGACCACCCATCCGGACCGGGTGCCGTGCCCGTTTTCATATCATGCACAGCACGGTCTATTTCCTCCGAAAGGAAAGAGAGGACGAGCCCATCGTTCTCCTCCTGAGAGACCCGATCAGCAGGGTCCCAAAGGTCATCCCGGAAGCATAGAGTTTTCTCCTCGGCCGTTCCCAGCAGCCCGATGAAGTACTCATAGATGTGAGCTACGATGAGCTCGTTGGAGAGTAAGAGCCCTTGATCGGATTGAAGTCTAAGGATCGTACTTTTACGTTTTCTACCGTTAGCGTAAGCATGGAAATAGCCGGTATTAGCGTCAAAAATGGTGACCCACTTGATCCCGCCCCTGCGGCGCCAGTACTCCTCTTCGGCCCGGAGTATGGCAAGGACTTGGCGTTCCAAGTCGTAACGAGCAGCCCATTCACTCTCCGAGAAGGGCCGCCGGTCAGCCTCCAAGTCTAACGCGGCAATTGCCTCAACAATTTGGGCCCGCTCTCGCTTGGATTCGCTGCTGTGGTTAGCCCCCCAACCATGCAGGAAAGCCCTGAGTTTGCTTGCTGCCAAGTTCCAGCGCTCTGCCGGTCCCCGTTGCGGCCCAAGCTGGTGGCAGATCGTGTCCCAACGATCCAACACCATCTGAGCAAACCCCTCGGACTCAAACCAAGCCGTTTCGAAATAGAATCGGGGGCTTCGCCTAATATATTCCTCCCCTGAAGAGAATATCAACGGAACATGGTCCGAGCCGATTCTAGTTTCAGCCACCAGGTTGCATAAGGGAAATAGAACCTCCCATTCGGGGGTAAAAAATACCCTATCCAACACGCTCCGGACCGGGCACAACTGCTTGTTAGTCCAAGTGTATCTCGCACCGGTCCGAGCGGCCTCACGCAACGCCGATGCCGCTATGGCCGCATTGAACATGGACACCCGAGTCCAGTCAATGTTGGCGTTGTTCTTGTCCGCACCCGAGCGAATAAGATTGAAGTCCCCACCAACCACCAGGGGCAAATTGCTAGCTCGCTTGGTCCCTACCAAGTTAGTCAGTTCCTGAAGGAAAATAGCCGAGCGTGAGTGATCTGCCGGCCCATAAACGCACACCACTACCCACGAAAGGCCCAAGACGCGGTGACTAATAGTAGCAGAAAGAAAAAATTCACCAACATCCCATTGCAATACATTACAGATATCATTATTACATCCCATTAAGATACCACCCGAGTGGCCCGCAGAGGGCAACCAGTGCCAAGAGAAACGCTGTAAGGGATCGAAAGCCAGAAGATCACGGAACGAGAAGTTAGCTTTGATCGTTTCCTGAGGGGCTACGACGTCAATCCTCTCTCTGGCAATGTAGTCCTTGAGTTGTGTACGCCGCCCCCGTGGCCACAACCCCAAATGTTCCAAAAAAGATAACGCATTTTGAATGATACGATTGCGCAGGCGCACCCCCCTGGATGTCACCGCTTTCGCCACGCGCTTCCTAGCCGGCATCCGACTGGAAGAAGGAAAATCAGAGACCTCCCTAGCCTCTGTCTCCTCCTCGGGCACTACCTCGCTGCCGTCCGCACCCGGCACGCTGGCGCGCTGGATCTGTTCGTCCCCACGAGCAGCCGCAGCCGCCAGCATGGCCTGCGCTTCTTCTCGAGCACGAACCATAGAGATGATCTCGCTACAAGGGTCACTAATCGCCACG
Source organism: Triticum urartu (assembly GCF_003073215.2). Classification (NCBI taxonomy): domain Eukaryota; kingdom Viridiplantae; phylum Streptophyta; class Magnoliopsida; order Poales; family Poaceae; genus Triticum; species Triticum urartu. Next base: position 602,829,526 of record NC_053028.1, read on the forward strand.
CCACTATCATCCAGAATGCTAGCAAGTTGTTCATCCGTAAAAGCATTCAAGATACGGTAAGATGGTAGGGGATTACCTGTAACCTCCAGGTTCTTGTCGGCGAGCCGCAGTTTTGCACTTTCCAACGACGTCAATTCTCCCAGCTTGGCCTTGGCGCGGGCGCTGGGGGCCCGCGGTGTCACCGGAGTTGCCTTGGAGCGTCTTGCCTTGCTTCCCACGTCTGCCTTGCCCAACGCCTCCCCCAGCTCGCCACCCAGCGTCGCCACCGCCACCGTCGACACTGTCTTGGGGGCCGGCTTCCGCCCCGCCGTCTTCTTAGCCTGTCGTCCCGCACTGTTGGAACCCCGCTTGTTGGCAGGGGTCACGTCAATGTTGGTCCCCGGCTCCACAGGAAGGGAAGACAACGGGTCCGCAACCACAATGGCCCCAGCCACCTCTTGAGTTTTCGTCTGTGCCCTTGCCAGGGCCGGGATGTTCGATCCATACTCGTCAAAGGAAAGCGTCAGGGATCTGGCCAGGGGTGGCACACTCACCGCCGTGTCCTGGGTCGCCGAACACAAGGCTCCCAAATCAGTGGACGCCGCTCCCAGCTTGTCCCAAGTCTCCGTGTCAATAGAGTAGTCCTGTTAGCTGTCATCCCCTTCTTCGCCCGCCTCCTGCATCTTGGTGTCGCCATCAGGGGCCTTGGCGAGCGCCGGGTCCTCTCGCTGAGGTTCCTTACCAGGGGCGGCCCCTTTAGGTGGAGCGCTACCCGATGGCCGAGCTCCACCGTGACCAGCAGAGTCTTTTGGCGGGGGGTTGGGAGGTTCAGAACCATTCATCACACGTTCTCCCCCACGCTTGGGCAGAACCTCACGCTCCACTTTGATCTGGTACCCTTCATGATTGAACCACACTTCCACAAATCCATTCAGTTTCTCCGGAGCCTTGCAAGCTAACTTCATCCTCACAGGCCCCAACCTGATAAGGGACAATTCATCCACCACTATCGGGCGGCCAAGCATCCGAAACCCTTCCCTGATGCGGTCCTCACGCCTGTGTTTCTTTGGAATGCCGTGCAACCGGACCCAAGTCTCTGGCATGGCCATTGGCTGCACCTCCTCGTGGAGCATATCCCGAACCGATGCCGTGATGTCATTGATTGACAGAAAGAGTTTCCCACTCGTCTTTGCCATGTGAAGAAGATCTGCAGAAGGGAAAACCACCAAGAAATCATTGTCGCCCACCTGTGTCACTTGCCAATCCCAAGATCCGGTCACCATGTGTTGTAGTTCCTGCTTGAGGATGCGGAGATTGAGCCGCCCTGGCTCAGCCGATAAGATGGCCGCATTCTCGATCCGTGCATCCACTGGCAGCTCACCCTCGGCCTCCTCGTCGAACTCCAAGCAGAAGAAACCCTCACCGGTGATAGCGCTCCCCATGATCTGCAATTGCAGCTGCCGACCCCTCGTCGGGCAGTGCGTAGACGCATGTCCCTCCTCCTTGCACAGCACACAGAGGGGAGGGAACTTGCACTTGGACTGATAGTGCCCGAGGCGGCCGCATTTGAAGCACTCCACATCGGGCACTTCCTCCACCGGAATGGGTTCCTCCGCCGTGCCCTTGGAGGAGGAGGGGAAGGTAACTGCCAGTGGATCTGCAGCCGCCCGCTGCTTCTGAGCCAGCGGGTCTCCATGGCCCCCACCACAGAAAGGGTGCGCCTCCGGCTTCTTCTCGAGCTCTCGCCGTCGTTGACTGACCTTCTTCTTCTTCCGTCTTTCCTGCTGCTGAATCCACCACGGGGGAGGAGGACCCCAATCCCCCTCGCGCCCGCCCTGGTCGCGGGATCCGCCGCGCTCGGCCCTGGCCTCCCGACCATCCGACCGCTCCGCATCGCCCGCTTAGCCTTGTCTCGCAGCTCGCGCTCACGACGCCACTCCGCCTTCGGATCCGAGATCTCCATGGGGCGCTTATCCGCGCGCCAATCTCCCATCACCACCGCCGCGAAGGATCTGTGGAGAGCGGGAGGGGGGAGTGAGATCTGGAGTGTGCGGGCGGAGTGAGCGAGGCGCCGCACCTCACTTGCAGTGGCTGGAAACCCTAAATGAGGGTCCAGGCAGCCGCGTCTCAGCCAAATATAGCCAGAGACCGGGCGCAAGGTAGGCCACGACGCAACGGGCCTTGGGGGCCCATGCGGAGACAGAATTGGGTCCAACTCCTGTCCCGACCCGGCAGACACGCCCGACCCACTGTCAGTCGCGCCCACCGGCCCAGGCCCAACAGCGCACGGCCCACCCGCACCAACCCTAGGCAACGGCGGGGACCGCGGTCTCGCCCGACCCACCGCCGCCGGGGACGAAGGGGCAGGTAGGCACGGCCAGTCCTCCCTAGACGGCACCGCCTTGTCCACCACCAAGCTCTCCGCCGCCATGGATCTGATGAGACGAGCCGCGTCGGTCGCATCCCCCTCGCCGGCGGCCACACACCGAGCCGACGTGGGTTGCCAAATGCGCAGCGCCGTGGACCTGGGTCCGTGCCCTCCCGGCGCAAATCGCCGCCTGCGTTCGGCGCCCAGGCCTCGCACGTCCGCCGCGAAGGCCACGAAGTCCCCAATTGACGGGCCCGCCGGCACCACGCGCATCTGCTCCGCGAGCTCGTCCCCGTCTTCGTCATCTTCAGAAGACTCCGCCGACAGCGCCCAAAAACGGTTGTGGCAGGTCTCAACCCCCGCCGGCGACGCCCCAGCACGCGCCGCCGGCGAGCGCACCTGGGGGACCCCACCCTGCGGCTCACCAAGGTCCACCCCGCCGGGGCAGCCCTGCCCGCAGGCCTCACCGGCGAGGGCACGCGGTCGCCAGCGCAGTCGCCAGTCCGTACACCTAACGGTTCACTCATTTTCAGACCCCCCCTCATATCGCCCCGGAGCCCCAGCACAGAGTTTGTCATCTCATACTTTTTTTATTTGCAAAAGAAGATACACATTTGATCATCTCACCTTTAGGTTTTTAAGTACTTTTCCAGATATATCTTTTTCAGTTTTTTTAGATATATCTTTGCTGCGACTTGTCGTATGAATAAATTTTCTAGGGATCTACTCGGCCTTACTAGTCTAGTGACTTTTTCCCGAAAAGTAGGTTGAAAGCTCCTGCCTTTGTATTGATGCACATAGTCATTTTTATTAAAGGTGATGCAAAACAATAAGGCCAAAGGCATCAATTGTGACTTGTCTACCCTAATTAGGTGACTTGAATATCCTGGATAAGACAGGCACGCCAGCTATAGGCAGTCTAGTGATCACAAGATAAGAAAGCGAAGAGCGAGAGATGGAAAAAAGGAAGAGAGGTTAGGCAGGTCGATCACCACGAGCATGGAGATAGTCCAGTCCAACACATATGTTCGCAGATACGCTGCCAGCTGCCATGCATGCAAAGTGTTGTTAAGACGTTTTAGATCACTTGAGAGAGCAGTACTTTGCAGGTCGATCCTATGCTAGCTGCTTAGCTTAAGTGAATTTGCTACATGTAAAACGCTCCTGTAAACACCCTACACACACCTAGCTAAGCTTATCTTGACTTTAGTGACGCGTCATATTCATGGCAGATGATCCCGTTCCCTGTTCTCGTGGACGGAGAAATCAGTAGCATCGGGTATGTACGGCAAGAAAAACTAATCAGGGGGTCGTCGTAGTGCATTTTGCTAAGTGTGTGTCGTGTCATTTTGGACGAACAACCACAAGCTTATGTAACACAGTATATATACCTCGATCGGGTGCGTGCATGCAATTTTTGTTGAGATTCCTTCAACACAGCTCAGATGGTACCGTTCGAGTAGTCCGCGCGTAGCTTAGCGGCGACGCTACGAGCCTACGACGTCCCGGCGGAGACGGTGCGCCGGCCGGCACTCAGGCGTATTATGCGTCGATCCACCGCCGTCCATATTCTACGGGAAATTAGGGCAAAGATGCATGGGAGATTCGATGCTTTCTCTTTCCCTGGTCCGTGCCGTTCCGTGCGTGCTGCGTGCCGCATGCTCAAACAAAGATATATTCGGGTTAATTTGTCGTTGGCGTGTCCATGAAATTACGGAAAACGACGATCGAATAATCAAGTGCTTAATCTCCATTATCAAAACAGTATGAAGATTCCAGCCGGCTGGTTAGGCAGCTGAACGACATCACCCATTCCTCGTACGGTGTGCTGTGGATCGCCAGTGAACCGACCGATCTCAACCGTCTCCTCGCGGGGTCGGCCTGTCCTTGTCCGCTCGTGCTTGTCTAAACGATGCTGATCGTTTCTTTCTCAAAATAAAAAAGAAGAAACGACGCGGACCGCTCGAGCATGCATGGCATGCAGCTGGCACACGAACGGACTGCGGGATGGCTCATCCACATCAGCACATGCATCAACTAATTCCTGTTCGTGTACATATCCAGCTAGCTAACCGTTTTTCGCCGTGGCCGTCGTGCAAATCTACACGGCACGTACGTACGTCGTCGCCTCATGCATGCAAGAAAGTCATGTGCACAAACTTTTCGCTCGACCGGTGCACCATCTTACATGTAGTGTAGTCCGGCCTGCACCGGCACCGTCCGCGGATTCCCTTTCTCATAGCTCACTATGATGTCAAATTATATACTCTTGGTGATCCGGAGAGAGAGCACGCGTGCACATAAAGATGCAACTTTTTGTTCTTGAGTTATTACTTTGCGTGGTGTATATCTTTTTAGGAACACACGTACAACTCGATCGCAGACATGCGTACCCAGATGATCAGTTGAAGCTACCAATAGCTATAGCAAGATGATTGACCGACCACATGCATGTGTTCCGCTCCGATTTGACCACAGAGGAGTAGTGCAGAATGTCAAGAAGAATAGCGTACAGCGAAAGACACGCACACATGCACTCATGCACAGCCTAGCTAGCTAGTAGCATAAAAGGTGATTGAACTCAACTCATGGAGGCTAGCTAGCTTCTCTGATTTTACCAATGGTACGCATAACAGCTAGCTACCACCTAAACACTTAGCAGGATGCATCCATGTCCATGTGCATGCAACCCTTGTGGGTTTGTTTCTAGATATTTCGATATGCACAGGACATACGGACATGCATGGCTGTTGGCCGGCCGTTTGGTCTTGTGTGGGCGCGAGTGCTTGCTGAGAAAGCTAGTGCCCATATGCGTGATCAGCTTTCATTAATTGTGCATGCTCACTGCCTTGTCTTGTTCGACCTGCTTTGTTCGGTTGATGGCTTGCTGGAAACATGTCCATTCTGTTGTTGCGTTTTTATTTGCTGAAATGAATTATTTCTTCTGGGAAATACCAAGGAGCACATTACACATTCTATGAACAAAAAGTTGTCGGGAGTACCTAACGTGTTCATAGTACTATGCCATTATGACCTTCAATACCATGTCATATCTGTTGTGCAGGACGAAATTATTATTTAGCTATCAAAGTGAAGATGTGTCCTATCACTAGAGTTGTCTTTTCAAAAACTAAATGATACCCTGCATTGTTGTAGGAATGCTGCAATATATTTCAGTAAGATTTGGTTGTATCATGAATATTTGAATTAACAATCTATGAGCTAAATTGAAAAAATTGTAGTATTTGATTATGTATAGTTGAATGGGACCGGCTATATGTAAGTCGCTTGAAAAAATGTTTTGAATAAGTTGAATTTTTGTAGAGCAATACATCGGTGCATGTGCCAGAAGGTATTTTTTTTCTTACGTTAACTAGAAATTTCTCGTGAATATATGCGATACAACTCACAAAAAAGCGATTAAAAAAACTTCAACTATGTTACAAAGAAGATAAAATCATTGGATTTTATCTAATTACCCTGCTCGAAAACATAAAATAAAAATAAAGGGATAGTTTATCTCAGCAAATGACATCTCCTAATGAACGCACAGTGTTGAACAGCCTAAAATAAACTAAGAGAAATACAAGCACCCATGCCAAATCTAAGACTTGAATTTGTGGGGGTTGATTACACCACAAAGAACCTTTTTTGCCGGTGTTAGGAACCTGACCATGTAATGTAAGCTAGAATCAGTTGGCACAGAAAGTTGCATATGCAAGACACTTCACATGCACTCTGCTCAGACGTGCAAGAACAAGGGGTTTCAGGTTTAAAATCTTGATTAGGATTACAACAACATAAAACAATCATTTGACAATTAGCAAAAACATTTATATTTTTAATATATAGCAAGGTAATATTTCTTTGTTGACGATATATTCAACACCGAAATTAAGCTAGATCGGTCACCGGGCACATCAGACGAAGATAGTGGCAGCGGAGGAGCATGGGCACAAATATTGTAAACCTGTTAGTGGTGTGAACATATATAAAGGATCCAGAAGGTCTCAACAAGTAAAGTTACACACATGTACACCAACTTTCTGACACCCATTGGCGGCGCATCTACGCGTCGTCCAAAGTCCAAAGCCCAAGCACAGAGCTCAGCTTTCAGACAAATCATGCAAAGCACCTTTCGGCCGACTTCTTTTCTTTTGCAGACCTTCCTCATGCAAGTTCGTCAACTTTAAGGCCTCTTTTGGTTCATAAGATAGGATTATTATAGAAATAAGAATTTTGTAGGAAATGAGATGGCATGTATCTCAAATCCTATGAGTAGGAATAGGAAACGAGATGTCATTTGGTTGACACCAAAGGAAATTTTTCATTGAGTCTAGGCTCATTTTTATTTTCCTATGAAATGTGGAGGATAGGAACCAATCCTATGTAGGAATAGGAATCTATTCCTACGAACCAAAGGGCTCTAAAGGAAAAAAAATCCTATAAGAATTATATCCTCTAAAATTTCTATGAAATTCTTCCACAGTTTTGCTAGAACTCATCTAGATGAGATTTAATTTGGTCTCATTCACCTTTTATAACCATTGGATGTGATGCTATAAGATGCGTGTGTGCTGATGTGGGTTGTATCCGTTCTTATTTTTCAGGTGAATGAGACCAAATTACGTCTCATCTAGATGAGTTCTAGGTACTCCCATTCTTCCAAACCAAAGGAGGCCTAAGGGTTTTACATATTTTCTGCAAAGCTATAACTTTAGTATGAGAAAGAGACCACGCGCATTTTAAATTTCCTTGTTTGAATTTTCGAGCTGGCCGATGTGATGAATGACACTTGATCGTCAGAATAAATAATGAAGTGTTCTAGGAAAGAATTAACAGACAAGAGAATAGGCCGGCCGGCATGCACTCATAGGTAGAGAGAGGTAGAGCCCAGTCCAACACGCTGCTGCATGCGGATTTCGACAAACATTAGCTGAGGTGAGAATTTACTACACACGTAAATATATAATCATCGTAGGATGAAAAGGTCCAGGGCGGAGGTGACTAAAAAGTTCAAAAGTTGGCGTCACTCTTGTCTTGGATCGATCCCACCATTAAAAGTACATTTGCACGAAAATAGGGCAACCCCAACAAATAGATTGAAAGCTAAACTAAAAAAAATTAAAGTAAAGAATGACTAAGACTTGGCAAATGTGTGATCACTTTTAGCAATCCCCTTGCTTATATTCTTAGGCAGTTTTAATCAAGGATAGCGACAGCAGTAGCTAGGAAAATGTTACATGCACGCATGTCTGCCGCAAGGGCAAGAACCCAACTGGAATTAGATCCATGTGCAATGTGTCGCCAAGCGGAATAATATATATGTCGTTTCAAAAGATAGTGGTTTATTGATCGCTGATGCGATATAGTACGTACCGTGCCTAGCTGGTGCACACGATCGATGCATGTTGTCTAATCTTATTTCATTTGCACGCGGCAAACGTACGTGGCAGTTTGTATTGCCTGCTTCCTCAGCATGCACTGCACTGCTGGATGCATTCCTGCTTCAGTTTCAACCCACAAACAGATCGATGGAGGAGATCTACAAAAAACAAAATGAAAAGGAAAAACTATGGGGGAGAGCCGCTGTTGACTGTTGAGTGCTGCACAAACATTAACTGTCAAAAGCGGACATTTTGGATTTTGGAAACCTGTCGGTGTGTATTTTCTTGTCTTCGAAGGTCGTCCACTCTAAGAAAGCAAGAATCCATAGAATATTTAAAAGTTGAAGGTTGTTTACCATGCATGATACAACCTGCACACTTGGAAAAAATATGGGCAGGGGCGTTCTGCGCACACACACACACACACACACACACACACACACACACACACACACACACACACACACAAAGCTAGTCTGACATTCAGAGTTAGCACAAATTGTTTCAGTCACGGATTTACGAGCAAATAGGTTATTATGGCCTAATTGATATCCTTAAAAATAATTCAAGCATGCTCAAGTTTTTGTATAGAAGATTATAATCACAAAAAGAATCATAGATGTTAGCGACTTTTCATGGTGAACAAACAAAGTTATAGCTAAAAGAACCTCAAGCCTTTCTCGAAGAGCAAAGGCACCTAGTTATATTGCAATAACGTAGGTCTGTTTTTTTTTCTTGTGAAAATGACTTATTTCTATTATAAAAGTTCATAAAAAATATAAAGCCCTAAACATAATAAAAATTGCATTGAGGTCAATGGGACACTAAACGGCCACTGTTGTTGCAAGAACTAGCCGTACAAGCATCGTTGTCGCCGTTCCCATGCTGGAGCCAGACCGATCTCAACAATTACAACAAGGAAGTCTCCGTGCATGTGCCCTAAGAACAAGCACCCGAAGGGTCAATCATCGCCTTAACCTACCTCCCCCCCACCCCCACCACCACCACCACCACCCTCCCCCCAGGACTAGCGGGAGTCTACGCCGGAGCTGCATCTAATACGTCCCGACAGACAAACTTGAGGAGGATCGAAGCCCGGAAGACTTGCTCGAAGAAGAAACGTGTAGTGATCGAACAATCGTACGAATATTTCAATTGGCGAACTAACATTATATTTGTCACAAAGATTCAGATAAGGGTAGTTATCGACGTTTACAGATGATTTAACCTAACACAAATGGTATAGATGATTGAACCTAATACAAATGGTAACTTTCTTTCAGACTTATTGAGTATCCTCATGTTTTTGGGCAAAATTTAATTGATGAAATATAAATATGTGGCACAGAAATTGTACCGTTATAAACCTCTTTCGAAAGCAAATCCAATAGTATATTTTCTGTAACGTTTACCTCATATTTTATTAATCATTTGAATTATAAAAAAGTTGTTCAAAAAAATTATAAAAAAATAATCCAAAATACGAAAGAGCCTAACGAACTCGGACCAAGGGAGCACTAGAATATTATTATCGTTTTCTGTGTCGCACTCCACAATTTTTCAGTGTGCAGCACAAACGCGTGCGCGCGGTCACTCAGGCTACACACAAGGAGATGCACCTGCGCAAAGAAAAAGCTATGCATGACTCTGACGGCAGCCCACGCCGCTGATGATACGTCGATGCAGACGTGAGTTAGTGCTGGAACTTTGATTAATTAAACCTTTTATTAATCACACGGGCGAAGTGCCATTCGCTAGCGGTACGGCATACGTGTCGTGATCGCCGGAGGCGACGCGCTGCATGCCCGGGCCGGCGTCGATTGTGTTCATAAGTTACAGAAGAGAAATTCAGCGAAAAATAACAGCAGCAGAGGCAACGACACGCTGCCCGTGCTCTTGTCTTCAGCGGATACGGTCGGTCGATGTGGATCGCGCGAGCTATCTTCCGCTTTTCTCTTATTTTGATTTTGACATTCAACATGTAAATAAATTAGCCAATGTATCGGTCCATCTTTGTGCTTAGTATGCATGATTGCTCGCTGATGGTCACTTAGAGTTGGACTGATTCTAGACCTTCCTTTATGCTCACCAGCTAGGCTGAATGAAGACAATCAAGTTTGATCTGAAAAAAATTATGGATGTACGTTCAACAAACGATGTTGCCTCGCAGGTGAGCGTGCACGCACAAAATGAACGTGTCATTCAGCACCGTCTACGGCGGCACGCTACATCCTTTTTTACGCTACCTTCTTAATTAGTTGCCTGCATCTGTCTGGAACTCTCAAAGCTCCATTTTTTTCTTAGGGTTAGATTAATTAGCATGTCAACAAGAAATCGAACTGTATGGGTGGTGAGCATCAGGTTAAGCTAGCTGTACGTGCGTAGCTGTAGGCGGTATTAGCAGGCTCGTTGACCACATCCACGTGCGTGTATGTGTCCGCTATGATTTGACCAGACATGAATATGTCGCTTCTGCACCTTTTGTCCCTTAGAAATCAGAAAAATACCATCATACACCCCCAGAAAACGGACACATACACAATCTAATCATTCTAAATTGATTGAAGAGCCTGCTAATACTGCCCAATAGCCGCCTCCTCTGTTTAACGTATACTCACATGGTCTAATCTTTTCAAATTAATTGAAGAGCCTGCTAATACTGCCCAATAGCCGCCTCCTCTGTAGAAAAAATGTATACCCACTTGGTCTAATCATTCCAGTTTTTTTTTGCGGGGAAATCAATCATTCCAAATTAATTGAAGAGCCTGCTAATACTGCCCAATAGCAGCCTCCTCTGTGAAAAAATGTATACTCGCGTGGTCTAATCATTCCAAATTAACTGAAGAGCCTGCTAATACTGCCCAATAGAAGAGGAGGAGGAGGAGGAAGAGAGACGCGTTCGGGGAGGACTTTTGAGTCTACCCCACCTCCTACACCCCAATATAAAGTGGGCAATTGGCCCATGCAAGACAACCAAGATCTACACAAGCTATCACCTAATAGTTAGAAACCCTCACTAGTAGAAAACAGGGCTTTGGTCACGGGGCAATATTCACATTAGTCCCGGTTCAAAGTCCCGGTTCGTGCGGCTAAAGCATTAGTCCCGGTTCACCTGAGCCCTTTAGTCCCGGTTTGGGACACTAACCGAGACTAAAGGGTGCGATGCCCTTTAGTCCTGGTTTGTGTCTCAAACCGGGACTAAAGGTCCCATTTTCAAACTCTACCCCCCCTCCCCCTGATCGCCTTTTATGTTTTGAAAAAATTAAAAGAAAATGATAAAAACTTCAAAAAATAAAATCCTTCGAGAGGTAGTTATATTACTACATCTAGTAGTTAGGAAAATTAGAAACTTAAATTTGGACATGTTTTGCAAAAAGTGTAGGGAAAATGTAAAACGGCTATAACTTTTGCATACGATGTCGGAAAAAAATGTATAATGCATCAAAAAATTCAGCACGAAAATGCGCATCCGATGGAGACAGCCTACGGCATGTTTGCAATTTTTTAGAATCCTCAAATTCTAAAAGGAAAAAAGTTATGTTTTTTTTGAATTTTTGTTAAATCTGGTCAAACTATGGTCAAACTACTTATTCAAGAAGTATTAGTGTTACTAAATAATTATTCAAGAATATTAGTGTTACTAAATAATTATTTTAGTTTTTTTGAATTTTGGTCAACTATGGTCAAACTGTGATCAAACTACTTATTCAAGAAATATTAGTGTTACTAAATAATTATTTTAGTTTTTTGAATTTTGGTCAAATCTGGTCAAACTGTGGTCAAACTACTTATTCAAGAAATATTAGTTTTACTAAATAATTATTGATTTTTAGAACAATAGTTTCAAACTCAAACAGTGAAATGTGTAACTTCATGCTCAAGCTAAATTCCTGAGGGTTAATAGGATTGACATCTTACTATTGTCAGGAAAACAGCAAGTGCAGATTTGGAAACGAGGGAGAATAGAACCCGGAAGTTAAGCGTGCTCAGGCTGGAATAGTGAGAGGATGGGTGACCGTTTGGGAAGTTAGATGATTTAGAATGATGAGTGGTGATTAGAGACTAAAGGTTAAATTGAGCAGTGATGAGGGGTGATTAGAGATTAGAGGTTAAAATAATTTAGAAATTTGAAATTCGAAAAAAAATCTTAAAAAAATTCAAAAAATTTCATAAAAATTCCTTTAGTACCAGTTGGTGTTACCAACCAGGACTAAAGGTGGACCTTCAGGCAGCGGCCACCCCGATTTCAGTAAGAACCGGGACTAAAGAGGGAGGCTTTAGTACCGACCCTTTAGTCCCGGTTCCAAAACCGGAAAAGACCCTTATGAACTGGGACTAAAGGCCCTTTTTCTACTAGTGCCTAGTGATTTGGGGCATCTCGCCTAGATTGTCCATGATAGCCTGCCAAGTTGCCTACCAACTTGTGGATCCACTCTTTGCAACCCTGATCGTAATCTTTTCCATAATATATTAAGAAGACTAAGCCCGTAAGGGATTCATTTACCTGGTTTTTTTGGAAAAAATTTTACCGCTGTTTGAAGCGTGACGCGTGTACGTTGTAGTTCTTTGGGCGTGATTTTTTTTCTCTGGTTGGGTCTTTTAAACAGTTCGATTTGACGTTGTGGTTGCCAGTTCTTGTCTCCCGCTGCACGTTCTACCAGAGAGTTCCTTATTTTTGTACTGGTCTACACGTTCAACTTTACGTGGCGCCTCCAGCTTCGCGTGGGTTCGTTCCCGCTCCACGCGCCCCTCACGGGCCATGCATGTAGCCACGTCCGACCCCCGCCGTTGACTACAAATTCTTCCGATTGACACGCAGTGTTCTTCTGGGCTTTTCCAGTCGAAGCCGTTTGTACGTTTCTTTTGGGCCGCCTATAAATGCTTGGCCTCCTGGTCCTCTCGTCGCCCACCCCCTATCTCTCTATTGTTTGCGATCTCTCCGAAGAAATCGCCACAGCCGTACCTCCTAGCTTTGCAGCCAGGGAACCCGCCATCAAGAGGATGGCGTGGACGGAGAGCACCACTCCCCGTGTCACGTCGCCCGCCGCTAATCTCCTTGTCTCCGTCCGCTGAGGAGCCGACGGACGGCTTGGCGGCAGTCCCACGGCGGCTGGGCTCCCCATCACTCGACGAGGTTGAGAGAGAGCGGCGGCTCCCCAACAATCTCCCAGCAGCACCAGCCGCCTGCCGGTCCTGGAACTCGACGTCTCGACCTGCAACCGGCTGTCGGCCAGCCCCAATGATGTGGGTTCCGTCTATTCTTCCTCTACCTGGTTGCGTCCATCCACTTCCACCTCGGCTGTCTCGCCCACGAGGAGCAGAATTGGAGAACGAACGAAGTGGATGCGGAGAGGCCAGCAAGGAGCGCGCCCGGAGAGACATAGGGCAGGTTTTTTCATCCTCAAACCATACTTTATGCATGTGAGCACGTCTTATTTTGTTACGTGTTTGTTACGCGTTAGAGTTTTGAAAATCTGGATGTCTCAGTTATCCCTGCACTCGACACTCGTGCACCTAATGCATAAGGATTAGGGCATTCGGCCATTGTTCTAGACTGTTGGATCGCCTTGGAGTTATCCATACATGGTCTTGCTTGAAGCGAGAAATTTTCCCCAATGCTTATCAGGCCACTGTTCTGGACAGTTGATTTTTTACCTTGGAGTGAGAAAAATATACTTTCAATTAGACAAATTTCCCAGCAGTAGATTTTGTTCAGTTCTATATGAGGCCATTGTATATCAGTTATCAATCACACTCAATATTTGCCTTGGAACTCTAAATTTTCCTAACGATTCTCCATTTGAGCCTGTAATTGTGCCATATTGCTATGAACGTCAGTGAGCCTTGAAGCAACTGGTGCTCCACTGCGCACTCCCTTTGGTAAACTACTTTTCTTCTTACCTTGCTTTTTGTTGCCATGAAGGTTCTGATAAAGTACAAGGACATGTTGTTGGTACTGGTGCATTTCTGGTTCAAGTGTTTGGCCTTGGTCCAAAGCCTTGGTCGAGTGCTTCATCTTCCATTTCTACTAAAATGGCTTTGTTATGTTCATAATCACATGATTGGAGCAGAATGAATTATATTCACCTACTCACTTTGGTCCTCATGTGGAGCTTTACATACTTGACTTTAAATGGCAGGTACCCTAGGGCGACAGTGCATGTGTTTTTTTTCTTTCTCTGGGAAGTGTCTTATTTTGAAACAAACTGTCAGTGATGATTCGATGAGTACATCGGAACACAACTTATCATTTCTCAGTTTCAACTGTACATGTTATGATTCCAGTTAGCATTTTGCTTGGACACTGGCACATAATTTATATTTTGGGAAATCGCTTATTAGGAATAAATTGTTATTGTTAATTCAATTTACATAGCTTCTTCAATGCAGGGTTACAGCTTTGTTCTTCTTGGGAAGTTGCAAACTGGGAAGTGGAATATGTACCGGTAGGTTATTTATATGTTAGTATAAACTGCAATTTTCTTATACTGTTGCTCACGGTTGTTTCTATAAGCTTGCAGATCTGCACAATCACCTCTGTATTTGATCAACAGATTTGCTGCTATGCTAGATATTGGAATGATACTTGATACTTTTGTGAAAGAATACTTGCAATCTCTTGGACATGTGAACTTCTGTATTCATCTTAGTTTGGTCATATAATTGTACTACCTATGTTAGGAAGCTCCCAATTTATGATTAGTACTGCAATTGCCTTTTAGAAGATCTGATTATATCCTTCTTATTTATTTAATGTATGCTAGAAAGATGGAATTTCCTAGAGGACAATGGGAAGGCAGAGTTCAGCAATACAACTGTATTTTCTGAGGAACCTCTCATACAATCGAATCTACTTCGCAGAGTACACTGATAGGGGTAACACCCCAACCAAAAAACTTTGCCATTTGAATGTTGGAGCTTGCTACAACTATTGAGCTAACAAGGGTCAGATAATCAACATATGCTGCTCTAAGATGGTAGAGCTTATCTAAGAGGGTAGAACTTCCAATCTGTGTAGTGTGTATTTTAGTAGTACGGATCAGCTTTTGAAACAGACATTTTGTTAAAAGTTCTACTTCTACCTGTATGAAGTGATTCAAAATTGGACTTGTGAATACCGGTGATGCTGTTGACTCTGGTCTCTTCATCAGGAAATTACATTTCTTAGGCTTGGTTTTCCGAGCAGCTATGGGCAGTAGTGGATGTGTGTGACCATTGGTGGATTGGTGAGAGATCAAAAAATCTGCTGGACATCGATACCCTAAATTGAAAGTGCACGAGGCTACTTTCTTGTTGTCTAGAACAAGACAATTGCAATGCCAACGACAAGGTAAACAACACCCAGTTTGTTTTTAAGATTCACATAGGTGTGCCTTTTAGAATATACAAAATAAATGGAGTTGTAAAATAGTGTTGTGTGTACTTCAGTGCAAAAATGTTGGAAGTATAAAAAATAATGAAACATGATTATAGTTTGAGATTCTAACTATTTATACCAAGTAACTGGTCAGTGTATACTCTGCGGCACTAGAACCAACCATATAGTTTTTTTCGCCACTTTTGAACTACTAGGCTAATTGACTATTCATCTATGTAGTATTGCAGATCAGTGTGAACAAGAAAAACACCAAAAATATTCCACCAAGCAAGCCAGAATTGCCATTCAATATGGCCATTTTTCTTGAGGGATAGGCGAGGCACGGCATGTCGCCTACCATTTCCTTATATGAACTACTTTGCAACGAATCAGAGTTTTGCGAGAACTTACCAGAAATTACAAAGATAACAAATAGCTTATCAATTCATGTGGCGCGGCGTGCCGCCGCGCACTACCCGCTAGTATCAATCAAGACGGGCTAGGGCTATTACCCATGGCTAGGGGACGGGGGAGGGGGAGCTTTGGTAAATTGTGTCTTAATTGTCCCTGATGACCTGGGGTAACGTGTTCCCACGACTACATAAATCACGTTTGATTATCGTACCGTTGTGAGGCAGTGATGAAATTATCCTTGGTAGATGTTGCACATATTAGCACATCTTTATGTAGACTTGGTCAAAGTTACAGAATTTTGACCTAGGGAAAAACTAAATTCAGTTAATTTCTAATATAGGTTGTATATAGTAGACATATGCTCTACTACGTCAGAAGCTTGAGGATACATAGAATCAATTACAGTGAAGCACTGTAGTATAGAAGGTGGCAACTTCACATGTCTCTCTAAAGAACCGCACACAAGTTGTTGAGATGGTGATCAATTTGCAATCCTTCTCCACTAAGAATTAATTCAACTAATAACTTGGTTTTGGATCCACCTGTGTGGTGATAAGAAAATTGTCTCTAGATTTGTTGGCCGGCGGTTTGGTCTTGCGTGCGGGGACTTGCTAAATATATGAATGCCGGATGTGTGATGAACCTTCATTCATCGTGCATGCTCGGCGTTTCGTCTTGTTGGTACATGATAAACAAACATATTTTGATGATAAATGAACACATTTTGGATCACACTACTCGTGCAAAATATAAGGTCTATAAATCGTGTCTTAAATCAAACTTTTAATGTGTGTGTAAGTACATAAAAAATATATTTACATATGCAATACCAATAATAAAATAAGTGGATCCATCATAAAGTATGTGTTCGTATCATAAAGATGCTGGTGAATTTTTATGAACTCGGTTAAACCTAAAAATGTTTGACTTAAAAAAATCTATATGCCTTACAATTTTTGAACGGCTGAGCAACAATGAAGCAAATATGTAGATTAATGCATATGACTCTGTGATAATTTGTCAAAGTATTTGATTTGTTTGTCAAAAGAAAAATGCATATAAGTGGATGTACAATACACGACCTATGTTCATGGTAACTGACTTTCTGGACGAAAATACACAGGCGCACTGGTGTATGTATAACATATAATTTATACTATAGATCACATCAATCATGTCAAAATATATAACCAAGAAGGAGGGGTGGTATAGATCGAAAATATAAACTGAAACTGACATATGCAATTGAGAGAAGAGGCTATGGAGCGTCTTGACTTGCGAGGAAAGAATGCAGCAAATAGAAGAAAGATACAACAATGGAACATGGCAAACCAATAACATGCACATAAGGCAGTTATTTAGGGAAAGTTATGAGAGTAATTCGTAATAAAGATAAATTTTTCATCCATTATGTTTTTTTTTGGATGTTCTGGATTGATTGGAACAAACCTATCTTGTGTGTTTTGTTTACTCTATATTTAAAGGGTAAACCCGAGCTGCAATAAAATCTTTCAGTCCCAAACAAGTTGTTAAACCCAAGTGAACAATAAAGTTAAATTGATTGCATGCTATTTGTAGCATACTAGTGATTTCTTGATGATTTTCTATAAAAAAAAATATTTTGAGAATAAAAGAATTAGTAGTAGCGCTCGCATGCAAATATTGTTATAAAATGTCAAAAGGGATTAAATGCCATTTAAATCAGCTACCATATAGTCCCTCCATTTGGATTTACAAGGCTTACTTGTTTTGCATCAAGCCAAACTTTTTCAAGTTGCAAATTTGACATAGTGTACGAAAACGTTACCATAGGGCGTATTTGTCTTGTATTGGGTCAATTACCTCACTCTTGCCATGGCGGCGGAGAAAAGGTCGCTCGAGACGTCTGCATGGCGAGTTGACAGTGCGGCGGCGACGAGCGACAGTGAGACAGGCCGCGGCAGCATGCTGCCGTGCTCGTCGCCCTCGATCCAATCGTGAAAGTCAAAGAGGGAGGGAGGGAGTGGGAGAGGCGTATACGTGGGCCTCTAAGGGCATCTCCAGCCGGCCCCCCAAGACGCCCCCCAGGCCACTTTTTAGACGCCGGCGGGTAAAAAGCGCCCCACTCGGGCCCCCAGAAAGCTGTTTTTCGCCGGATTTGACGAAAGTTAGCGCCGACACACCCACCCCAATCCCAGGCCCCTGGGAGGCAGCTGGGGACGTCGACATGTCTTTTTTGCATGCACAGGCCCACTTGCCAGCCCCTCTTTCTTCCCTGTCTCTCCTCTCTCCTTTCCTTTCTCTTTTTTTTCTCTTCTCTCCTCTTCTTTTTCATCTGCCACCTACCACACACACAGCCGAAGCGGAGCACGCATGGCCGCGGAGGGGCTCGTGCCCGGCGCGGAGCGGGGCTCGCGCTCGCCGGCCATCTTCGATGTCGCCGGCGAGCAGTCCCCTTGCATCACCACCAACAGCTTCCCCACCGCTTCCGGCACGGCTGCCAGCGCCTCCCTCATCTTCCGCTCCCCGCCTCCCGCGCAGCAGGACAGCCACAACAACGCCACCACGGCCTCGCGCCCCATTTGCCCATCACGGCCGCCGACGCGGCTGCAGTGGGCCGCCTCTACTACAGCATCAGCGTGGACTCCGCCGCGGCTGTGGGCGCGGCCGCCACGGCGAGCGCGAGCGCGGGCACTGCGTCGGATCGGACCATCGACGCTCGGGCAGGCCGCGCGCGTACCTGCACAGCCGCGGCCATGCACAGGATGGCTGCCGGTGATGTGGCCTCCTTGAGGATCCTCACCAGATCGGTTTCTTGGCATATTCGCTGACTCCGCCCTCAGACAAGACGGCAGCCATGGCCTCCACGGCCATCTTGACCCGTCCATGCTTCTCCGTGTCGTCCCGGGTCAGGTAGGGCACCATCTCCGGCTCCATGGTGGCCAGGATCCTCACCGCGTCGACGTGCGCGTCGGTGCCCCCGCCCGCGCACTCCACGGTGCATGGCCGGGGCGGGGGCTCGCTGTTGGGGAACGTAGCAGAAATTCAAATTTTTCTACGTGTCACCAAGATCTATCTATGGAGAGACCAGCTACGAGGGGAAGGAGAGTGCATCTACATACCCTTGTAGATCGCTAAGCGGAAGCGTTTAAGAGAACGGGGTTGATGGAGTCGTACTCATCGTGATCCAAATCATCGATGATCCTAGTGCCGAACGGACGGCACCTCCGTGTTCAACACACGTACAGCCCGGTGACGTCTCCTACGCCTTGATCCAGCAAGGGGAGAGGGAGAGGTTGAGGAAGACTCCATCCAGCAGCAGCACAACGGCGTGGTGGTGGTGGAGGAGCGTGGTGATCCAGTAGGGCTTCGCCAAGCACCGCGAGATATCAGGAGAAAGACAGGGGTAGGGCTGCGCCAAGATAGAGAGGAACTCGTGTGTTGTGGGCAGCCCAAACCTCAAGTATATATAGGGGAAGGGGAGGGGCTGTGCCCCCACCTAGGGTTCCCTCCCTAGGGGTGACGGCAGCCCCCTAGATCCCATCTAGGGGCGGCCAAGGGGAGGGGAGAGGGGGAGGCGCACCAGGGTGGGCCTTAGGGCCCATCTGCCCTAGGGTTTGCCCCCCTTTCCCACTCCCTTGCGCCTTGGGCCTTGGTGGGGGCGCATCAGCCCACCTGGGGCTGGTCCCCTCCCAAACATGGCCCATGCATCCCTCCGGGGCTTGTGGCCCCACTTAGTGAACCCCCGGGACCCTCCCGATGGTCCCGGTACGTTACCGATAAAACCCGAAACTTTTTCGGTGACCAAAACAGGACTTCCTATATATAAATCTTTACCTCCGGACCATTTCGAAACTCCTCGTGACGTCCGGGATCTCATCCGGGACTACGAACAACATTCGGTAACCACATACAAACTTCCTTTATAACCCTAGCGTCATCGAACCTTAAGTGTGCAGACCCTACGGGTTCGGGAACCATGCAGACATGACCGAGACGTTCTCCAGTCAATAACCAACAGCGGGATCTGGATACCCATGTTGGCTCCCACATGCTCCACGATGATCTCATCAGATGAACCACGATGTCAAGGACTTAATCAATCCCGTATACAATTCCCTTTGTCTATCGGTACGATACTTGTCTGAGATTCGATCGTCGGTATCCCGATACCTTGTTCAATCTCGTTACCGGCAAGTCTCTTTACTCGTTCTGTAACACATCATCCCGTGATCAACTCCTTGATCACATTGTGCACATTATGATGATGTCCTACCGAGTGGGCCTAGAGATACCTCTCCGTTCATACGGAGTGCAAATCCCAGTCTCGATTCGTGCCAACCCAACAGACACTTTCGGAGATACCTGTAGTGTACCTTTATAGCCACCCAGTTACGTTGTGACGTTTGGCACACCCAAAGCACTCCTACGGTATCCGGGAGTTGCACAATCTCACGGTCTAAGGAAATGATACTTGGCATTAGAAAAGCTTTAGCATGCGAACTACATGATCTTTATGCTAGGCTTAGGATTGGGTCTTGTCCATCACATCATTCTCCTAATGATGTGATCCCATTATCAATGACATTTAATGTCCATGGTCAGGAAACCGTAACCATCTATTGATCAACGAGCTAGTCAACTAGAGGCTTACTAGGGACATGGTGTTGTCTATGTATCCACACATGTATCTGAGTTTCCTGTCAATACAATTCTAGCATGGACAATAAACGATTATCATGAACAAGGAAATATAATAATAACCAATTTATTATTGCCTCTAGGGCATATTTCCAACAGTCTCCCACTTGCACTAGAGTCAATAATCCAGTTCACATCGATATGTGATTAACACTCAAGGTCACATCCCCATGTGACTAACACCCAAAGAGTCTACTAGAATCAATAATCTAGTTCACATTATCATGTGATTAACACTCATGAGTTCTGGGTTTGATCATGTTATGCTTGTGAGAGATGTTATAGTCAACGGATCTGAACCTTTTAGATCCGTGTGTG
This sequence comes from Triticum urartu, assembly GCF_003073215.2. Lineage (NCBI taxonomy): Eukaryota > Viridiplantae > Streptophyta > Magnoliopsida > Poales > Poaceae > Triticum > Triticum urartu. The sequence continues at coordinate 602,850,029 of NC_053028.1, forward strand.
CTTTATAAATCTCTATGTCATCTCCTAGATGCAGCTACTACGTTCTAATTGGAGCTATTCCAAATAACTATTCTACTACACGAATCCAGTTTACTACTCAGAATAATCTGGATTAGTGTCAAAGTTTGCATCGGCGTAACCCTTTACGACGAACTCTTTTACCACCTCCATAATCGAGAAAATTCCTTAGTCCACTAGTTACTAAGGATAACTTTGACCGCTGTCCTGTGATCCATTCTTGGATCACTCTTGTACCCCTTGACTGACTTATGGCAAGGCACACTTCAGGTGCGGTACACAGCATAGCATACTGTAGAGAGCCTATGACAAAAGCATAGGGGACGACTTTCGTCCTTCCTCTTTCTTCTGCCGTGGTCGAGCTTTAAGTCTTAACTTCATACCTTACAACTCAGGAAAGAACTCCTTATTTGACTGATCCATCTTGAACACCTTCAAGATCATGTCAAGGTATGTGCTCATTTGAAAATACCATTAAGCATTTTGATCTATCCTTATAGATCTTGATGCTCAATGTTCAAGTAGCTTAATTCAGGCTTTCCATTGAAAAACACTTTCCAAATAACCCTATATGCTTTCCAGAAATTCTACGTCATTTCTGATCAACAATATGTCAACAACATATATTTATCAGAAATTCTATAGTGCTCCCACTCACTTCTTTGGAAATACAAGTTTCTCATAAAATTTGTATACACCCAAAACTTTTATCATCTTATCAAAGCATACATTCCAACTCCGAGATGCTTACTCCAGTCCTTAGAAGGATTGCTGGAGCTTTGCATACTTGTTAGCATCTTTCAGGATTGACAAAACCTTCCGGTTTGTATCACATACAACCTTTCCTCAAGAAAATCGTCGAGGAAACAATGTTTTGACATCCTATCTGCATGATTTCATAAATAATGCAGTAATCGCTAATATAATTCCAACAGACTCTTAGCATCGCTACGAGTGAGAAAGTCTCATCGTAGTCAACTCCTTGAACTTGTCGGAAAACATCTTAACGACAAGTCGAACTTTCTTAATGGTGATACTTATCATCATTGTCCGTCTTTCTTTTAAAATCCATATGTACCTAACAGCCTTACGACCATCAAGTAGTTCTTCCAAAGTCTACACTTTGTTTTCATATATGGATCCTCTCTCGGATTATATGGCCTCGAGCCATTTTGGAATCCAGGCCCACCATCGCTTCTCCATAGCTCGTAGGTTCATTGTTGTCTAGCAACATGACTTCCAAGACAGGATTACGTACCACTCTGAAGTAGTACGCATCCTTGTCATTCCACGAGGTTTGGTAGTGACTTGATCTGAAGTTTTATGATCACTATCATAAGCTTCCACTTCAATTGGTGTAGGTGCCACAGGAACAACTCCCTGTGCCCTGCCACACACTAGTTGAAGAGGCGGTTTAATAACCTTATCAAGTCTCCACCATCCTCCCACTCAATTCTTTCGAGAGAAAATTTTCCTCGAGAAAGGACCCGATTCTAGAAACAATCCCTTATTGCTTTCGAATCTGAGACAGGAGGTATACCCAACTGTTTGGGTGTCTTATGAAGATGCATTTATCCGCTTTGGGTTCGAGCTTATCAGCCTGAAACTTTTTCACATAAGCGTTGCAGCCCCAAACTTTTAAGAAATGACTGCTTAGGTTTCTCTAAACCATAGTTCATACGGTGTCATCTCATCGGAATTACGTGATGCCCAATTTAAAGTGAATGTGGTTGTCTCTAATGCCTAACCCATAAACTATCGTGGTAATTCGATAAGAGACATCATGGTATGCATCATATCCAATAGGGTGCAGTTATGATGTTCGGGCACACCATCACACTGTGGTGTTCCAGACTGTATTAGTTGTGAAACAATTTCCACAATGTCTTAATTTTGTGCCAAACTCGTAATTCAGATATTCATCTCTATGATCATATCATAGATATTTTATCCTCTTGTCACGGCGATCTTTCAACTTCACCCTGAAATTACTTGAACCTTTCAATAATTCAGACACGTGATTCATCAAGTAAATACACTCAACATCTACTCAAATCATCTGTGAAGTAAGAACATAACGGTATCTACTACACGCCTCAGCACTCATTGGACTGCACACATCAAAATGTATTACTTCCAACAAGTTGCTTTCTAGTTCCATTTTACTGAAAACGAGGCTTTCAATCATCTTGCCCATGTGGTATGATTTGCATGTCTCAAGTGATTCAAAATCAAGTGAGTCCAAACGGTCCATTTGCATGGAGTTTCTTCATGCATATACACCAATAGACATAGTTCGCATGTCTCAAACTTTTCAAAACGAGTGAGCCCAAAGATCCATCAACATGGAGCTTCTTCATGTGTTTTATACCGATATGACTTACGTGGCAGTGCCACAAGTAGGTGGTACTATAATTACTATCTTATATCTTTTGGCATGAACCATGAACATGTGTATCACTACGATCGAGATTCAATAAACCATTCATTTTAGGTGCAAGACCATTGAAGGTATTATAAATAACAGAGTAACCATTATTCTCCTTAAATGAATAACCGTATTGCGATAGACATAATCCAATCATGTCTATGCTCAACGCAAACACCAATCTCGATGGTAGAGGGAGCGTGCGATGCTTGATCATATCAACATTGGAAACACTTCCAACACATATCGTCAGCTCACCTTTAGCTAGTCCTCCGTTTATTCCGTGCTTTTATTTCGAGTTACTAACACTTAGCCGAACGGTATCTAATACCCTGGTGCTACTAGGAGTACTAGTAAAGTACACATCAACACAATGTATATCCAATATACTTCTATCGACCTTGCCAGCCTTCTAATCTACCAAGTATCTAGGGTTTCTGCTCCAGTGACTGTTCCCCTTATTACAGAAGCACTTAGTCTCGGGCTTGGGTTCAACTTTGGGTTTCTTCACTTAGAACAGCAACTGATTTGTTGTTCCATGAAGTATCCCTTTCTTGCCCTTGCCTTCTTGAAACTAGTGGTTTTACTAACCATCAACGATTGATGCTCCCTTTTGATTTCTACTTTCGCGGTGTCGCGAATAGCTCAAGGATCATATCTATCCCTGATATGTCATAGTTCATCACGAAGCTCTAGCAGCTTGGTGGCAATGACTTCGGAGAAACATTACTGTTTCATCTGGAAGATCAACTCCCACTCGATTCAAATGATTGTTGTACTCAGACAATCTGAGCACAAGTTCAACAATTGAGCTTTTCTCCCTTAGTTTGCAGGCTAAGAAAATCGTCGGAGGTCTTATACCTCTTGACGTGGGCACGAGCCTGAAATCCCAATTTCAGCCCTTGAAACATCTCATATGTTTCGTGACGTTTTAAAACGTCTTCGGTGCCTCAACTCTAAACCGTTTAACTGAACTATACGTAGTTATCAAAATGTGTATGTCAGATGTTCGCAACATCCACAAACGACGTTCGAGGTTCAGCACACTGAGCGGTGCATTAAGGACATAAGCCTTCTATGAAGCAATGAGGACAATCCTCAGTTTACGGACCTAGTCCGCATGATTGCTACTATCAACTTTCAACTAAATTTTCTCTAGGAACATGTCTAAACAGTAGAACTAAAGCACGAGCTACGACATAATTTGCGAAGACCTTTTGACTATGTTCAGGATAATTAAGTTCATCTTATGAACTCCCACTCAGATAGACATCCCTCTAGTCATCTAAGTGATTACATGATCCGAGTCAACTAGGCCGTGTACGATCATCACGTGAGACGGACTAGTCAACATCGGTGAACATCTTCATGTTGATCGTATCTATCATATGACTCATGCTCGACCTTTCGGTCTCTTGTGTTCCGAGGCCATGTCTGTACATGCTAGGCTCGTCAAGTCAACCTAAGTGTTTTGCATGTGTTCCGAGACCATGTCTGTACATGCTAGGCTCGTCAACACCCGTTGTATTCGAACGTAAGAATTTATCACACCCGATCATCACGTGGTGCTTCGAAACGACGAACTTTCGCAACGGTTCACAGTTAGGGGAAACACTTTCTTGAAATTTTAATGAGGGATCATCTTATTTACTACCGTCGTTCTAAGCAAATAAGATGCAAACACATGATAAACATCACATGCAATCAAATAGTGACATGATATGGCCATCATCACTTTGCTCTTTTTGATCTCCATCTTCGGGGCTCCATGATCATCATCGTCACCGGCATGACACCATGATCTCCATCATCGTGTCTTCATGAAGTTGTCTCGCCAACTATTACTTCTACTACTACAGCTAACGGTTAGCAATAAAGTAAAGTAATTACATGACGTTTATGTTGACACGTAGGTCATAAATAAATTAAGACAACTCCTATGGCTCCTGCCAGTTGTCATACTCATCGACATGCAAGTCGTGATTCCTATTACAAGAACATGATCATCTCATACATCACATATATCATTCATCACATCCTTTGGCCATATCACATCACATAGCATACCCTGCAAAAACAAGTTAGACGTCCTCTAATTGTTGTTTGCATGTTTTACGTGGCTGCTATGGGTTTCTAGCAAGAACGTTTCTTACCTACACAAAACCACAACGTGATATGCCAATTGCTATTTACCCTTAATAAGGACCCTTTTCATCGAATCCGATCCGATTAAAGTGGGAGAGATAGACACCCGCCAGCCACCTTATGCAACTAGTGCATGTTTGTCGGTGGAACCGGTCTCACGTAAGCTTACGTGTAAGGTTGGTCCGGGCCGCTTCATCCCACAATGCCGCCGAATCAAGATTGGACTAGTAACGGTAAGCATATTGAACAAAATCAACGCCCACAACTACTTTGTGTTCTACTCGTGCATGGAATCTACGCAATAGACCTAGCTCATGATGCCACTGTTGGGGAACGTAGCAGAAATTCAAAATTTTCCTACGTGTCACCAAGATCTATCTATGGAGAGACCAGCAACGAGGGGAAGGAGAGTGCATCTACATACCCTTGTAGATCGCTAAGAGGAAGCGTTCAAGAGAACGGGGGTGATGGAGTCGTACTCGTCGTGATCCAAATCACCGATGATCCTAGTGCCGAACGGACGGCACCTCCGTGTTCAACACACGTACAGCCCGGTGACGTCTCCTACGCCTTGATCCAGCAAGGGGAGAGGGAGAGGTTGAGGAAGACTCCATCCAGCAGCAGCACAACGGCGTAGTGGTGGTGGAGGAGCGTGGTGGAGCGTGGTGATCCAGCAGGGCTTCGCCAAGCACCGCGAGATATGAGGAGAAAGAGAGGGGTAGAGCTGCGCCAAGATAGAGAGGAACTCGTGTGTTGTGGGCAGCCCAAACCTCAAGTATATATAGGGAAACGGGAGGGGCTGCGCCCCACCTAGGGTTCCCTCCCTAGGGGTGGCGGCAGCCCCCTAGATCCCATCTAGGGGCGGCCAAGGGAAGGGGAGAGGGGAAGGTGCACCAGGGTGGGCCTTAGGGCCCATCTGCCCTAGGGTTTGCCCCCCTTTCCCACTCCCTTGCGCCTTGGGCCTTGGTGGGGGGAGCACCAGCCCACCTGGGGCTGGTCCCCTCCCACACTTGGCCCATGCATCCCTCCGGGGCTTGTGGCCCCACTTAGTGGACCCCCGGGACCCTCCCGGTGGTCCCGGTACGTTACCGATAAAATTCGAAACTTTTCCAGTGACCAAAACAGGACTTCCTATATATAAATCTTTACCTCCGGACCATTCCGGAACTCCTCGTGACGTCCGGGATCTCATCCGGGACTCCGAACAACATTCGGTAACCACATACAAACTTCCTTTATAACCCTAGCGTCATCGAACCTTAAGTGTGTAGACCCTACGGGTTCGGGAACCATGCAGACATGACCGAGACGTTCTCCAGTCAATAACCAACAGCGGGATCTGGATACCCATGTTGGCTCCCACATGCTCCACGATGATCTCATCAGATGAACCACGATGTCAAGGACTTAATCAATCCCGTATACAATTCCCTTTTCCTATCAGTACGATACTTGTCCGAGATTCGATCGTCGGTATCCCGATACCTTGTTCAATCTCGTTACCGGCAAGTCTCTTTACTCGTTCCGTAACACATCATCCCGTGATCAACTCCTTGATCACATTGTGCACATTATGATGATGTCCTACCGAGTGGGCCCAGAGATACCTCTCCGTTTATATGGAGTGACAAATCCCAGTCTCGATTCGTGCCAACCCAACGACACTTTCGGAGATACCTGTAGTGTACCTTTATAGCCACCCAGTTACATTGTGACGTTTGGCACACCCAAAGCACTCCTACGGTATCCGGGAGTTGCACAATCTCATGGTCTAAGGAAATGATACTTGACATTAGAAAAGCTTTAGCATACGAACTACATGATCTTTGTGCTAGGCTTAGAATTGGGTCTTGTCCATCACATCATTCTCCTAATGATGTGATCCCGTTATCAATGACATCCAATGTCCATGGTCAGGAAACCGTAACCATCTATTGATCAACGGGCTAGTCAACTAGAGGCTTACTAGGGACATGGTGTTGTCTATGTATGCACACATGTATCTGAGTTTCCTGTCAATACAATTCTAGCATGGACAATAAACGATTATCATGAACAAGGAAATATAATAATAACCAATTTATTATTGCCTCTAGGGCATATTTCCAACACTCGCGCTCGCGCAGCTGTGGCGGGGGGCTCGCGTGGCCGGAGCGGAGCACGCGTAGCCGGGGAGGGGCTCGCGCGCGCATGGCCGGGGCGGGGAGGGCCTCGTCTTCTTCGTCCTCGCAGTGGCCGTCCCCATGGCCGCGAGCGAGCAGGGGGAGCTGGTGCGTGCGTGCACGCGCGGGCGGCAGCAGCGGAGGGCGGCCACGGCCAGGCGCGGGCGCAAGCTGCTGGAAGGCGACGCGTTCGACGGCCTCGCTTGAGGGTGGAAACGGCTGGAGATCTTTTCACCCCCAAGCCAAAAATTTCGCGGGCAGCCCCACAAGCGGCGAAAAAAATGCCTCCTGAGGGCCGAACGGTTGGAGATGCCCTAATGGGCTTGAGGCTGCATGGCCGTGTCCTGCCGTATCCCGAGGGCGTCCCCGGCGTATCGTCATTTTTTTCTTTTTTAATAATAATCAGAAGTCATGATACGCACGGCCTGGGTATCCCGGCCGTATCGTGCGTATCGCCATATCGGCGACGTGCGGTACATGGACACGCCAGCTTTTGACGTATATCGGTGCTTCATCATAGGATAGGAGATATGATGCCAGTGGGATCCACGCCATTGCCGCGCGTAGGATCGATCTACCCATCTTCTCTGTTGGAACTGAAAATGTACAAAGCGGATGCTTAAAGCTTTCCCAGGTTTTCTCGCTACAGACTCGTGAAAGATGCGGGTTTCAGAGTTGCACGCATCTTCTCTCGTACTAGTAGGTTTCACATTCCTTTATGCACCTGACCTTCTTGTTTCAAACTACTTTTTTTAACACAATACACACGTAGGCGCTCATATACGGCATATCATCTTGAATGAATTTTATAAAGTCTGGTGGGCCGGGATACCACAGTCCCTCTAACCATCCAATCACAGGTTGGTTGGCTCAAACTACGTATTTTAAAACGTATGCTTTCTCCGTCCGATCGCACTTACTCCCTCTGCTTTATCTAAGGTGTATTGTTTCAGGCACGGTGACCGAAGCAACAAATTATAGATAATTTAAGATAAAAATACCCTTGATAATTTTGTTGGTTAGTGGCAAGTAAATCAGTTAGGCTATGAAATGAAGAGATACTGACAATCAAGAGAGAGATACTTTATTTTCTTTTTCTAGAAAAAGAGATACATGCAATCAGAAGAGATATTATTTCCTTTATTTTGAAGGGCTAAAAGAGAGATTACGAGATATTAGAAAAAATGCACCTTACATTGTTGGATTTTATCATAAACATATGCACCTTATATAAAGGAACGGAGGGAGTATTGATCTGCATCATTCTATAACCTGGGGTAATGGGGGAAACGCGGTGTTGCAACATCATCCCTGCTCCATGTTTGAGTGGATGTAAATGAATCTTCTTCTTTTTTACGAAAATGATGCCACTAGTGCAGAACCGGGCAATAGCACCGGTTCGTAAGGCCCTTTAGTGCCGGTTCGGTAACCGGCACTAAATTGTGGGCACTAAAGGTCCCCCCCCCTTTAGTACCGGTTCAGCACGAACCGGTGCTAAAGGGTAACCACGTGGCACGAGCCAGCTCCGTGGGCGCGTAGAACATTAGTACCGGTTGGTAACACCAACCGGTACTAAATGTTTGGGTGTGTTTTGGTTTTATTTTTTATTTTTACTTTAATTTTGTGTTTTTAATTTAATTTAGTGATTGTTTTACATTATAATGATTTTTTAAATCATTAGGTGAATGTACCGCAGATTAGTTTGACTGGATGCATGTGGATCCTAGCTAAGTCATCAAGTATATGTCATATCCATATTATATATACTTGATCACCTAATTAAGTGATCGAGGTAATGTGGATATGGCATATACTTGATTACTTAGCTAGAATCCATCCAGTTGAAACTAATATGCAGTTTCTTTCATAAATGATATAATAACTCATCATCATCATCATATTAATATCAAAACTCTTGCATCATATATATCATCACCAACAACAGTTTTCATAGCTAGCTAAAAATCATCATATAATAGTCGTCTCATTATCACTACTTAATCATCATATAGTCATTACCGCTATCTAATCACCACCAACACTAGTTTAAAGAAGAAACATTCACTTGTACCAGAAGCAAAGATATCATCGAGTTCAACATGGTAATGATATTATAAGCGTTCATAACACCACAAAAGCAAATCACTCTTTGAGATTAAGTTCAGGACGAAGAACACGGACATGAGAGGACAAGTACTAAGAGCATGAACTAGCTAATTAATCACTCCTGCTGCTCTCTCTCAGGTAAAATAGTATAGAACATGTATAGCTTTGCTGATTCATCATATTGGAGCATGCAGATGAACCTGTCTCCTAATCGTGGGTTGCGCTTCTGATTGCTGCCCCCTGGTACTTCTCTGTGATCGTTCACAATTTTGCTCCAATATTTTACTATTAAGCATTCCTCGCTATTAGAAATCCTGAATGCACTAAAGTGCATTATAGGATATCTTGGCCGTAAGCTAACAATATTCATGATACCTTTAGTCTCGATCCAATCAGGCACAACATTCATCAGGAGTCCTTGTTGAAGAACATCGTATAGTAACATACTTAGCAATAAAGTTTAGCTTAAAAAATAATGTATGCAAAAGATGCACTAAGGAGAAATAGTAGAAATCTTACCATCTTTCCTAAATATATGTGATCGTAGTTTAGTACGAACACTATTGGTCGCACGTTTTGAGTACTAACATTTCTAAGTGCAGGAAAAAAAATTGTCTTGACAACATCAAGATCCTCAAACCATGAAACATAATGACTTGTCTCCTCGGAGTTTAGTTCAACCCCGGGACAGTGGACGGTCCTGTCTACTAAGCGCCGGACATGTTTGCTTGATTGGAAGTAAGCTGTCAATATAAATTGAGATCTATTAATTATTCAACTGGTTCAAATACCAAGCCCCGGGACAGTGGAAGCATGCAGATGATACCATGCTAAATTTCAACATTTTCACAGTTCATTTTGTAGAGATTTTCAATTTCACGGTCATTTAGCTCTTTAAACAATTCGGTAAATGATTGAAAAACAACAAATGATGTCAGAACATGTTGGAAGTTGATGACGTCGCTTTGAATGTTGCATACGGAACACAAGAAGTTCGGAGTTCAAATAAGTTATTAAAAATAAAAAAGAGGTGCAATGCTGGTTAATTTGCTTCAAGCCTTTTGGAATAGTGTAGACTGCACTGCACATAGCTCAGTGCAATCTATGCTATTCCGAAAGGCTTGAAGCTAATCAACGTGCAGGTGAGCATTGCGCCTCTTCGTCATTGTCTCTCACTCACGACTTATAAACCGCTTATACTGTCTCTCTCTTGGCGGGGTGGGACTAAAAATCAGCTTACTAAGAAACTCTAGTACCGGTTCATGCCATGAACCGGTACTAAAGGTCGTCGTGGGGGCCCCAGCCTGACCACTGGCCTCATTAGTACTGGTTCATGGCATGAACCGGTACTAAAGGTTGCCCACGAACCGGTACTAATGATGCCCGCCCGCCTAGCCGTTGAAACCGGCACTAATGGTCACATTCGTGTCGGCTCAAATTCAACCCGGCATTAATGTGCTTCACATTTGACCCTTTTTTTACTAGTGTGCAAATCTACTACTCGGAATGAGTATTAAAGTTTACTGAAAGTACAAAGCACATCAAGCACCGGAGTTTGCCAGCAAGGAAATTAAAGTTGTATAATTAACAACAGCTCCCTCTGTTCACAAATATAAGATATTTTGAATATTTCAATATGAATTATATACGGGCTGAAATGAATGAACAAATACATTAAAACCTGTTTATATACATCCAATTCAAAAAAATTAGAACATCTTATATTTGTGAACGGATGGAATACTAATTATAAATTATTTTCTCTCTTATGTGCACGAGACAAAATATCATTGTTATCCTGTTATTTATTTTGACACGGCTCTTTCTTTCCCCTCTTGCAAGGCGACTAGGGTGAAGCCTTTCTCCCCTCAATTTCCTTCAGCGAGCCTATGTATTGCATCCTTTCTGTCTACCGCCGGTGGTGAACCTAGTTTTTTGGTCTTGGGGGCATCATAGTACAAATTTTGTCAAAAAATTACACAACTAATATTAAATTTTGGTCTAAGCATTGTCATAATCTCAGTAAACAATCTAAAATTGCATTAAATCGTCATGTATTAGGTTTCTTATGGTGAAACCGCCCATCAAAGTTCAAGTCCTAGACTTGGCACCGGGCGACTATGAGGTGTCTATGATGACTTCGTCAATCTCAAGATGTGATTCCGGCTCAAAGTATCTCAGAGGTGCTCATATGGATAGGGTATGCGCGCGTGCATTCATATGATGAGTGTATGTGTGTGTATATAGGGCTTCTGCGATTGGACCGTGTTAAAAAGGAGACTGGGTTTTCGTTTCTGCCCAAACGTCTCAAAATATTTCAAACTACATTTTTCTAGGTAACTATGGCATTCTGAAAAAACTTTTTTTAGGGGATTTCTAAAAAATAATACCAATTGGGAGGGTCCTCCCTGGAAACTAAAAAGATACTGCAACTTCTTCCATATGAAAACTGAGAAAGACAGGCCTAACCAGGCGTGGCCCAAACGGAAACCAAAACGAGGCGGTTGATGGAACCACGGGGGAGGCCTGCTTGCGTTTACATCAGGCGCGGAGGCGGTTAATCAACCCGGCCTCCGAACCACACCTTCCCTCCCCCCACAAGCGGCCGTCTCTCTCGGCTTTCCGGCACGGCCCCGAACCGCAGTTCATCACGCCTCTCCCTCCTCCCCTCCGCCCGATCCGTCTTGGACTCCTGGGTGAACTCGGCACTGCCGGTGGGCTCCCCCGGAATCCCAGTGCCGCCTCCGTCACCATCCATCCGCCCCGCCCCGCCCCACCCGGCCCCGATCAGCACGCGTCGCTCTCCCCGTCCTGCGCTCGCACCGTTTTCCAGCACCACGCTCCGCGCCGCTCGGCGTTATATACCTGCCGCTTGTTGTTAGCAGTGGTGCCAATATGCCGAAAATAAGAGTCGCCCAGGAAACTGGGGTCAAGACAGGTTGCTTCCTTGCACCAGTGCCAGCACGCATGGTGGGTGCTTAACTGGCTAGTGGGAGGGCAGAACCAAAACAGTCTCTAGAAAGATACTCGGAGCTTGCGATGTCTCGCTTGCTGAAACTTCCCCGAAACCCGTCCAGAACCCCCTGGGAGTTCTGGATCGGGTCTGTCTATGGCACATCTAGATTGGTGGTGGTGTTCCTGTAGCCAAAGCGATAGGTTGTTGTGATGCTACTGTCTATGCTAAATGGACAGAAATCCGCTTCCTTTCCTCCCCATGTGGCGATGTCGCATCTCAGATAGGGTATCGGATTCCACTTTGAGTGAGCAACGCTTTGCTCGAATCGAGTCGTTCTCTCTAGAGGTCTGGCTGTCAAGATACCTCAGTTTCATGAAAGGAACTTGAACAGAGTTCTTCTTTTACCCGATACTATGCTAGAAAACAAATTGTCTGTTCAGACCAGCAGATAAAAATGTGTCAGTGTCTCGAATCTTTTGATGGAGGCTCGATTATGAGAGGAGGGATCCAATTTTCTATTTGCAGTAGCAATTTTGTGTGTATATAATCACCACTTTCTGTAAACTCAGGATGTGATCTGTAGCCTGCACACGCACACAGCATATGTTTCATGTCACTGGGCTTGCCTTTTTCCTGTCTAGAACTCTAGATTCATGCAGTTATGGTGTACAGTATCCTTAAATTCATGAATCTTTGCCCCCCCCCCCACCACCACATAGCCTAGTTGCAGATAAAACTCATCAATTTTCTAAAAAAAAAATTTCCTACGAATGTGATGTGTTTAACTCGTGTGGAATCTGCTAGTTTGACAGAGGAATCCTTACCAATTCTGGTAAGATTTTGTTTATACATCTGAATAAAAAAATGCTTTGAACTAGTTACCACATCAAAAATTCAAAAGAGAGGAAGACATGAGTAATTTTATAAGTCCACCTCCACGCCAATCAGGGCCTTGTTCTAAAACAAATCTTCTGTCGCCATCTTCTGTTGCTTCGTATACGCTCAACACCCGCTAGCACTCTTTGGAAATACCTTTTTTATAAACGGGGGCAAAAGCTTTACCTCGTCGATTAATTAAGCAGAAGAGACTTGCCTAGTTAATTAACGAAAAACCACAGACTGAATCATTGGAAGTACTGATGATGTTGCTAGGTGTTAAACATCGCTGAGAAAAAAGCCAAAAGTCACCCAGGAAACTGGGGTCAAGGCAGGTTGCTTCCTTGCACCAGTATGAATGGTGGGTGCTTAGCTAGTGGGAAAACAGGCTCTGGAAAGATACTACCAAAAGCTTATGTCTCACTTGCTAAAACTTCCCCCTTGGTATTTGTTCTTCCTGTAGGGACCCCCCACTTTGAACTGCACCAAAGCGATAGGTTGCTGTGATGCTAAGGTTTATGCCAAATGGACAGAAATCTGCTTCCTTTCCTCTCCATGTGGCGATGTCGCATCTCAGATAGGGTATCGGATTCCACTTAGAACAAGCAATGCTTTGCTCGAATCGGTCTTTCTAGCGTTGTGGTTTTTGTGCTGTCAAGATTGCTCAGATTCTTGAAAGGATCAGCATAGGAACTTTGGTCAGAATTTATATTCGTTTATGTATTCTATAATACTATGCTAGAAAACAAAATTTCTGTTCAGATTGCAGATAAAAATGTGTCAGCATCTCGGATCTTTTGATGGAGACTCAATTATGAGAGTAGGTGTCAGAGTTTCTATTTGCAGTGGTAATATAAAAGGAAAGTTGTATCTAGGGAACTAGTCTGTGTGTATATATAATCACCACTTTCTGTAAAAAACTATATACCTGTTGGCTTAATCTACTCGTCTTGGAGGAACGGTATCTTGTCATCGTCACATATTTACACCCATTCCTTTTTGGTGCTCTGCCGTCCCATAAATTGTGGCAATTTTGGCAGGAAATGGATGGTGGCAATTGAATAGCCAATGGCTCACTTGTTTTACTTGCTTTGTTTGCAGTTGCTGGGGCCATAGCTCTCAAGGACTATTCTGAGGCCGGGTTCATCGTCTTCCTCTTCACCATAGCCGAATGGCTCGAGACCAGGGCCTGCGGCAAGGTATGTTGTCCACAAATTCCTTTCACCTAAGAGATCAGAGCTGTGAGGTCCTCTCATGACCCCACTTACCGGGAAAGGGAGCTTTTTTTCCGATGTGGCATGGTTAGGAGCACATATTCGTACTGATGCGGCATGGCAGGGTATGCTGATATTGATGTGCACTAGACCCACTGATGGACTTGTGAACATATTTTGGTCTGCCATTCTACGCGTAGTAGGTTGGAGTAGAGCCAGGCCCGTTTCGCTGATTGTATTGCCTTTTTAGCATACCTCAGCTGTCACTTATCAGCCAAGGGACTAATGAACTTTATATCTAGTGGACTCAGACATGCATATACACTCATATCTAGGTGTAAGACATGATTAGGGAAAGCCACGCCAATAATTTTGGAAAGATGAGGAGCTGAAGGCAACTACTAAAAGTAATGTCTTCTAAAAAAGAAGCAGTAATCATTAAATATGTCTACATGGGCAATAATTTTTCTTTTTGTGCTACTTTGTCCCTGAAAAATCTGATTACATACTCTTTGACATGCAGGCCACTGCTGGCATGTCGTCACTGATGAGCATGGCACCACAAAATGCTGTTCTGGCAGAGACTGGACAAGTGGTTGCTACCCAGGATGTGAAGATCAATACAGTAATAGCTGTGAAGGCAGGGGAAGTCGTGCCGATCGATGGTGTTGTTGTTGATGGACGGAGTGAGGTCGACGAGAGCACCCTCACCGGGGAGTCCTTCCCTGTGTCCAAGCAGGCAGACTCCCAGGTCTGGGCTGGCACACTCAACATAGATGGTAATACATACTACACTGTCACTGGAATCGACATTGCTGGGATGCCTAAAATTCACCTCTGGTCGCTGATCATGCACTGATTCTACATTGGTGATCTGTCAGGTTACATTGCTATGAGGACAACTGCTATGGCCGACAACTCTGCGGTGGCCAAAATGGCAAGGCTGGTCGAAGAAGCCCAAAACAGTCGATCCAGTACGCAGAGGCTGATCGACACTTGCGCCAAGTACTACACACCCAGTAAGCCAGATAGAAGAGACTATGCCTGTAGCGAAAATTCAGTCATTGACAGTTGTAGGATCGGATGGTTTTACTTACTGTGATCTTTGGTTGCACCTCGCAGCTGTTATTTTCATGTCTGCAGCAGTGGCAGTGATCCCTGTGTGTGTCAGAGCACGCAACCTAAGACACTGGTTTGAACTGGCCCTAGTTCTCCTGGTGAGTGCTTGTCCATGTGCTCTGGTGCTGTCGACACCTGTGGCAACCTTCTGCGCGCTACTGAGGGCCGCGAGGACCGGGCTCCTCATCAAAGGAGGGGATGTCCTTGAGTCCTTGGCCAGTATCAAAGTTGCTGCCTTTGACAAGACTGGTACAATCACTAGAGGCGAGTTCTCTGTCGAGGAGTTTCAGACAGTTGGTGAGCGTGTTTCGAAGCAACAACTTATTTACTGGTGAGTGTGGCGTCCATATCAGAATGCTCAAAATTCTTCAACGACATTATGTGCTTCGATCTTCTTGCAGTATTTTAATTCCATGACTGTTGCAGGGTTTCAAGCATCGAGAGCAGGTCGAGCCACCCAATGGCATCTGCTCTTGTTGGTTATGCTCAATCAAACTCTGTAGAGCCAAAATCAGAAAATGTTGCTGAGTTTCAAATCTATCCTGGTGAGGGGATTTACAGTGAAATTGATGGAGAGGGCGTATATGTTGGGAACAAAAGGATCTTGGCAAGGGCATCGTGTCAAACAGGTTGGTGAAATGTGAACTCAGCATTTACATATTCAATGTTGACAACATTCTTTTGCTATTTACAATTGGACTTACTGTTTAATAAGAGACAAACCTACCCATGCATGAAGTTACTGAAATGAGCATTGCTCAGTAGCATTAAGTTAGTCATTTTTACAGTATATTTTTCTTCATTCTTCTATTTTGTTTAATCGAAACACAATTTTCTGTTGAAATCTTGAGCTGTTAACTGATCATGTGCAACTTTTTTTGTTCTATAGTTCCGGACATAGTAGAACACATGAAAGGAGTTACCATCGGATACGTGGCCTGCAACAAGGAATTGATTGGGGTATTCAGCCTATCGGATTCATGCCGAACTG
This sequence comes from Triticum urartu, assembly GCF_003073215.2. NCBI lineage: Eukaryota > Viridiplantae > Streptophyta > Magnoliopsida > Poales > Poaceae > Triticum > Triticum urartu. The sequence goes on from NC_053028.1 coordinate 602,866,044, forward strand.
GGTCAGCCGAGGCCATCAAGGAGTTGAGATCATTGGGCATAAAGTCAGTGATGCTTACTGGCGATAGTACTGCCGCTGCCACACATGCGCAAAACCAGGTAATGATTTCTTCTTTTTCTTCTGGAGAATAGGTGGATCTTATTGTTTTGTATTTTCCTTTCTCTAGTGGATACAAATGCAACACCTTCTGATTTTGCTGTTTCTTTTCTTTTTGTGGCAGCTGGGGAACATACTAGCCGAGGTTCATGCTGAACTTCTGCCAGAAGATAAAGTGAGAATTGTTGATGAACTGAAGGCAAGAGATGGCCCTACACTGATGATTGGCGACGGCATGAATGATGCCCCAGCACTGGCTAAGGCTGATGTTGGAGTCTCCATGGGTGTGTCCGGTTCAGCCGTCGCAATGGAGACGAGTCACATTACTCTGATGTCGAATGACATCCGCAGGATCCCAAAGGCTATCAAGCTGGTCAGGAGGACACACCGGACCATCGTCGTGAACATTGTCTTCTCGGTGACTACGAAGCTTGCAATTGTTGCACTTGCGTTTGCCGGGCATCCGCTTATTTGGGCAGCAGTCCTTGCTGATGTTGGCACATGCTTGTTGGTGATCATGTACAGCATGCTGCTACTGAGGGAGAAAGGCAGTGGAAAGGTGGCGAAGAAATGCTGTGCTTCTTCTCACTCAAAAAAGCATGAGCATAGTACTTCCCACCACCACTGCTCCAATGGTCATCAGCATGAGCATGTATCTGCAGGCAAGCATTCTTGCCATGATCATCACCATGAGCATGATCACCACAAAGAGCCTAGCAACCTGCATTCCACAGACAAGCATGGCTGCCATGATCATCACCATGAGCATGATCACCATAAAGAGCCGAGCAACCTGCATTCCACAGACAAGCATGGCTGCCATGATCATGGCCATGGCCATAGCCACTGCAAAGAGCCGAGCAGCCAGATGGTGACAAGCAAGCATGTTTCCCATGGGCATGGCCATACCCACAGCATCTGCAACCCTCACCCCACTGCGAACAAGCATGATTGCCATGACCATGAACATAGCCACCACCAAGAACCCAACAGTTCACATTCTGCCGATGAGCATGATTGCCATGATCACAAGCACTGTGAAGAACCAATCAGCTTGCTTTGTGCCACTGAGCATGCTTGCCACGACCATGAGCAGAACCATGAGCATCATTGCTGTGATGAAGAGCAAACAGTGCATGTCGCAGATACGCATTCCTGCCACGACCATAAGCATGACGGCAGTGCGGCTGATCCAGTTCCAGAGCTGTCGATATCTATCGAGAGCGCATTGCCTGATCACCATGAGCAGGAAATCCAATGCATCAAAGAACACAAAGAGGAAGCGTGTGGACATCACCTGAAGGTCAAGGATCACGTCCCGGCTCCGACGGATTGCAGCAGGGGAAACTGTCACAGTACGGTGAGCAGCAAGGGATGTGAAAGCAAAGGCAAAGAAGTTTGTCCAAGCTGGCCGGTTGGTCGTACCGGAATAATCCGCAGGTGTTGCAGGACTAGGGCGCGCAGCTGCTGCAGCCACAGCATGTTGAAACTACCAGAGATTATAGTAGAGTAGAATGGAAAGTATAGATGTTATGTTGGTAAGATGACCGAAGCGAGTAACTATCTAGAAAGAAACAGCGACTGCTGAAGCCGCCTGGTCGGCATATATAGCTAGATTCCCATGGCTGATGATAGATATTTGATCTGGTTTTGCTTTGCTTAGCTGCTGAAGAAATGGTGTAGAAGTCTTGATTTTCATGAAGCAGGTGTCATTCTGAAATGATATGCTGCTCTGGTTTTCTCCTTGTTGATTTTGCACCTTCTCGAAGAATTTGAGAAGGTGCAAAGAGAGAGGTTTGTTCATAGTATCAGTGTGCTTCAGCAATAATTGGAAGAAGCTGGTGTAGAGATCAGTTTATAACTTCTTATCAGGTTTCCTTATCAGAGTACCGAGTTGTAATCATACTTGACTTTTGTTGAGGGAAAACTTCAACTAAGTTGGCTTATTATGAAACGTTTCGGAATGTCGCATAGAACCATTGTTGGTCAAGCTATGAAATGGTGTATCCCTTTAATGCAGTGTCAGTGTTTTGCATTACAGTAAGGCAGTAATCTTTTAAGGATGTATACTGCAGTTGTGCAGTTGTGGCAAGAACTTATGGAAACATGTAAACATAAGTTCAAATCCCTTCTTAAATTTATGGATGTAGATTTTGCTGCTAGGAAAGTTTCTTTGAAAAATGGTGACATGATGAGGTTGTGGCTATACCTCTGAAAAATTCATGTGCACTTTGACATTTGTCAAAAACAAAAATGTACCATTAGAGGTTGCATGAATTGCAGCCCAAACATCCCTTTCAGGCGTCACCTAAAGCTGAACTTGTCTAAAAAAAAGCCCTTGGAGCTGAACTGCTGGAACAGTGGAATGGCACTGTTTATTTGACATTCAGGAATTTTCCTGATGACTATTGGAACAATGGAATGGCATTGCTGATCATCTGGCTTCCATGAATTTTCCTGATGACCAGTGGAATAATGGTATTTTCCTGGTGACTACTGGAATAATGGTATGGCATTGATTGCTGATCATTTGACTTCCAGGAATTTTCCTGATGACTATTGGAATAATTGAATGTCATTGATTTTTTATCATTCTACTTCCAGGAATTTTCCTGATGAACCTGACACTGTTCACTAGTACTGTCTAAGTCCAAGTATCAGTAGCATTTTTTCTTGTTCTTTTTCTCCTTCTATGTACACATGTTGCAGGATCTCATTATAGATGGATCTGGCGTGCGAAAATGCCTCTCAAGACCCGATGCTTACTAGAGAGAATATGCATAAGCCGAATTGGACTGGCAATACTCTATGATCCTTGAACAAACTGAAACTGCTAGACATCTCTTTTTTTACCTGCCTCGTTGTTAGGGGGTTTGGGGTTGAGAGGGCACCATCTGAACCCATGGGCATATGCACCCACTTTTCATAAAATGCATTTTAAGCGCGTTTTAAAATGTCAAAAAATCAAAAGAAAATATCACGCATACATGTTCACAAATGTGTGTACGCGGCACAAAGTTTTATGAAAAATGTCTTTGTTTTGCCTCCGCAAAAAAGACAAATTTCAGTGCTTCTAAATAGTGTTTCACGACATAATTTTTTGTCTTTTTGCACAGGCCACAAAAAAAGTTATTTTTCTGTGAAACTTTATGCACGCACATAGAACATGGAGACGTACCCGTGCAATTTTTTTCCAGATTCTTTTAGAATTTAGAAATGTGTTTTTCAAAGTGGGTTCATATGTACCCGGGTTCATCCATGCACTTCTCATCTGGGGTTCTGTTGAAGCTGTTCTGATCTTCTGGATACCAGCTGCTGCCCTTCCCCTCTTTGGCAAGCCTTTTCTTGGTTTTATGTTTTTCTTCGTGGTGGGGATATGTTGTTCATGGTGGATAATGCTGCTATCTGCAAGGCTCTGTCAAATGTGACAAATAGGGTCGCCTTTGATCACCATGTTGTTTGACTCCCTGCTACAAATCGCTTCAACACTGACGGCTCGAGGAGACCTGTCAGTGGTAGCGTTCACCACTGACGGGCCGGCCATGATCAGTTAGTGACAAGTCTGGGAGGGCTATTCTAGTAAGTAAACACTGACGAGCCACTAGCCGACCAGCCAGTGACGAGTCGTTTGTCCACTCCCTGGTGACCCATCATCACTAACCGGTCGCTTCGGCTTCCCGTCAGTGGTGATATGTCAGCACTGACCAGCCATTTACATGAGATACAGAATATCATATTATAGGTAGAGATACAGCTACATGGAATAGTAATTACAGGAAAATTGCATCTATACAGTACTTATCATGGCAAGCTAGGAGGGGAAAGGGATGGCTTGGTCACTTTGAGCTCCCCGCAACCGCTGATATACACGGTTTTCTGTGGGCGATCCCACATGGCTCTAGCAGATTGAGCTCTTTCATCGCCAATCAGCTGTGCAAAATCATTGAAGAATTGGATCCTTTCACCTGGTTTGTAGGTAGGGATGGTTGCAATGCTGGTGATAACGTCCATTCCTACATGATCAATGGAACAAACATCAGAACAAAGGGTAAATAAACTTGGTTGCTTCCATCTTTTTATTAGTAAATAACGAGAAGGACCCGGCAGTTCATAAAAGAGCACGAGGGTGCTCTACAATATGCTGGGGCATTTCAGAAGTTCTGCAAAATTGCAAAGAATGCATGTCCAGTAAAGGAAAAGATTGATAATTGCACATGATAGGTAACATACACCAACCAACTTAATTGTCAGTTATTTTTAAGAAAACAAATATGTGCCTTCGCGGTGAATATGGCATGTAAGCATACAATACACTAGCAAATAAGAGACATGGACCGTCTCCGGAACAGTCTCTTCAGCACTTCAGAAGTTATAATTAACTACAGAAATAAAAAGATCTGAGAAAATGTAACATATGTGCATTAGAGAAAATGTGCATTAGAGAAAATGTAACATATGTGCATTAGAGAAAATGTAACATATGTACACTATTCGTCAGGTACGTGTAACATATGTGCATTAGAGAAAATGTAACCTCTAAATTTTGATAAGAAGTTGAACGGTGAAGAAAAGATTCAAGCAAGCAGACAACATTGCACTTGCGTAACTGCGGCGGACATGGGAGTTGGCGGGCATGAGGTTTGAAGATGGGAGGCAGTAAGTTTAAGAATACTATTGAACTAGATATGTCTTCAAAATTGTTTGAATAAAAAGAGATGTCTTCATTTAGCCAACAAAAACCAAATTGTTTTTGGGTGATGTAATCCGTTATGTTATTTTTTTTCCGAGAAAATGCAAAAGCTTTGCGTCTCGATGTATTGATAGAAAGAAGAGTTTGTACAAGTCCAAAGATGAGAGACACCCAAAACTACAACACGATACCGCTAAACGTTAGGCACCGCCCTGCTGGTACCAACGCTGCAAGACCCCTCGCGCCCGCCCTTGCCTAGCTTCCGACTTGATAGTGTCAAGGAGACCAGCTAAACTGAGCCTAGCGTTGTCGAAGATGATCGCGTTACGATGCTTCCAGATAGACTGGATTAGAAGGATCCGTTATCTGAAAATTTGAATACCATGCTACCAACATGACGACGGAGGACGTGCCCTCTCTAACAGCAGTCTGGACGGAATGGCATGTTAGTTGCCCCAGTCCACAAAATAGTGCCTGCAGCGAGGGACACCTCATGCCACATCGTGAGCCAGAAGGGGCAACTCGTGAGGTGACCCATCGTCTCGTCCGACTGGTCACAGAGCACGCCAGCTAGGTGCATGCTGCAGGCCACGTCTCTACAGTCTCTCAGCGGTCGTGACAGCCGAGCCACACGAATTAGCGCGGGGGGAGGGAAGACTTCCAGTTCAACTTTCAAGAGCTCGAACCGACCGACACATGAAAGAGGGCGTCATACCAGGTCCTGGATGTGTACTGACTGCTCGGTGTCCACCACCATTGGAGGACATCTGGTGAGGTGGAAAGCACCACCCCGTGGACTATTCACCTAACCTGGATATACTGCCAGAGGGATGGCTGACATCCAATGACGGTCGGTCAAGGCCTCCCTAACTGTGCCCTTTTTTTCCTAGTGCGCCCTGAGACCAGGAGAAAGAGCTCAGGCGCAAACTCTGAGATAGTGCGCCCATCCAACAAGCAATCCTCCATAATAAGGTAGATGCTCCGTCGCCAACCACTATGTTGGTGGATGCGGCGAACACCTCCCGTTCATCACGGGAGAAGTCCGATATATCTAAGCCTCCTGAGCGGAGTGGCCTGCAACCAAGGGCTGGAGCAGCTCATTCGACAACCTGCTTAGCGCGAGAGGGGTCCCGAGCTATCTGATCAGAAAGGGAGCTAGCTGACACTCCATGACCGATGCTGCCTCCAGGGCCTCCTCGTCCGAACATCCAAATGGGACACCGAGCACTTGCCGAAATTGGTGTGAAGCCCCGATACATGCCCGAAGATCGCAAGTATGCTGCGAACAATGAGCAACTCTGCTCTATCCGGGTGGTAGAAGATGACAGCCCTTCTTCTCAAAGTGAGACACTCACAGCCAAATTCCGGGGTACTAGGAGGCGGAGCAACCCAAGCTCAGCCTTGGCCAACAACTTGTTTAGTGTATCTATCACCAACACAAACACCATATGGGAGAGTGAATCAACCTGTTGCAGGCCCTTGCGATGCCAGACCGGCAGATAACACCGATGGGGCATGCTCAAGCTAGATAACAAAACTAACTATTAAATCACAGGATAAGCTAACATGTATGCAGCAAAGATGAGGATGTTATGGCTTGCTGTTGGGAAGAACTAAGGTAGACATTGATTCATTGATTAATGGCATGGATGCTTTTCTGAATAATCTATGACCTGTACAGATGGGATGTAAACAAAGCTTGTAACAGTATATCACCGGAAGGTTCATGTTTAGAAATCCTACTCTAGCAAGGCTGCATTTTGCTCTTAGTCTTAACAATCCTATCATTAGTCGATCAGTCATTAGTCAAATTCCACATAACATAGCTGGTTCATGAAGTGCATGTTATTGAAAAATTGAAGGGACGATATCAAATTCTTGCAAGACATTCAACACGAGATCTGTGATAACCATCTAATACAAGTAATTCTGACAGAAGTACTCACCTTCTAATACAGTTCCAAAAACAATGTTCTGATCATCAAGCTCTGGACAGGGCCCTGGCCCTGTGGTCACCAGGAATTCAACATTGTGATAATCAGGACTGAGTTTGATGCTATCGTCGTCGTCATTCTGCTCAAGACACAAGGATAGGGTGCCAGGCCTTGCATGTCTTAGTTGATACGCTTTAGGATCAACAGTCTCAACATTTCTCACAAGCTTTGAGGGAGGTTGGACCACGCCCTTATCACGCCGAGAACCTTGTCGGCCAGCAGCAAAGAACTGACCTTGAAGCACCTTGTGGACAAGTGTGCCTCGATATGCAGAAGTAGTGCAGGTAGTTTTGAAGTTGGCAGTAGTGATCGGGAGTAGCCGACCATAGAGACCAAAGACTACACGTCCGAGGGGCTCGGAATCAGGGCATGAAGCAAGTTCAGCTCCTAACGTGCGGTCATTGCTAAAGAAGCTTGGGCAGATGCTAAAGTCCATGAATATGCGGTCGGTGATGGTGGTGTCAATTGTGGAGGAGGATGGAGCGTTTGCATTGTCTATGGCAAAGGAGGAGGACGCAGAGAAGAGAAGAGAGGAGGCAGGGAGTAAGGCGAGAGACCGCCTAGGAATTTTTGGGGAGTGGTTGTATTTATGGGTACTGTCATGGTTTGGTTTTGAGGTAGCAAAACAGGAAGACTGGCTGCTAGGGTGGTGGTGGAGGCTGCTAAGAGAAACATGGTCAGCCATGGAGGAAGTAGCTTTTGTGCTTGATGAAGGCATCGTTTCGTTGTTAAGTGAATGCTTCAATATGGTGCTAATATCATTTCCTGCAATAACAACAGAAGATGAATGAGGCATAAACTTTGCTTAAGTAATATGCTTGCTCTCTTGACAACAAGCATAGCACTGTCAGGTATAACTAAAAGCTCAGGCATTCATAATATAAGAACTCTAGGTTATCTCTCTAATTTTTCACATGGAGCTCACCCAGGATGGAGCATATGACATGGGTGTACAGATCTCTCTCTCTCTATTCTAAAAGTGACTCCTACTGCAGCAACCTAATTAAGCCACGTCACCCCTAGAATTACAGTCAGTAAATTAATTAATATTTCCTATTTACTGCACCCATGCATTGTATGTGGTGCAAACAATGAATGTAAGGACTGTTGCTAAACAATTGGAAGGTTGGTGCCTGAAAGGCTATATTTGAATAGAAACATTCTGTCCTTTGAAAACAACATTTCATTCATATATAAAATTAAAAAGCTTCATGCATATATATAGAAGTAGAAGATGTGTCATGCATATAAAGACCGGCGTGTACTGTGTTTGGCACAGATCTGTGCAGTAAATCATACTCGATGGACAATTTAGGTATGGAGGCACATGTATCAAATGGACTAGTTCAATGTTTAAATGAAATATATACTGAACGGTTCTGGAAGGTTCTCGTCTGCATCTTGTCTTACATAGCATATAATGCTCCCGATATCACACCAACATCAAGATATGTCAACGTTACTCCTGAATAACATCAAAATCAGCCCCGAGAATTTAATTCTCTTTTGGTAACCTGGAGGAGTTGCTTGAGACTGGTACTCAACTGCTCATTGAAAATTATGTTTCGAAGTGTTAGAAGAAAGGTGTGTGCACCATTGGAAAAATACAGTAAAACCTCTTTTCAGAAACAAACCATCTTTGAACTATTACAGACATGCATGCTAAAGAGAAAACATGAGGAAAGAAATTACTAAGACTATTCATAAACATATTTGGTTACTTAATTGTGAATACGCCCACAGCAACGTGTGGGCATGGCCCTAGACCCTAGTGTACAGCTATTATAATAGGCAAGAAACAGCAATCAAGTAGTTACAATACACATGTATGCAGTATGCTGGCAATTGCATCAAAGTTTGTTAAATATATGGATTTCACATTACAGCCTGCTACCCTACTCTCCCTCCAAAAACCCAGTAGGCAATCACCACATTCTTAATAAGTCCATATATCCAACAAGCTGACGGGCAGCAATTCAACAAAAGAACTGCCCATCTGCCTGGGCCATCGGCAACTCCAAACCGCAAAAGTGGCGATTGGCATCTGTGACCTCATACTGCTCAAGCAGGATGAGGGTGCAAGCTGGATGCAGGCGGTCACCACAGCCAGTCGTCAACCAGCAAGTGGGGAGAGCCTTCCCTTGGCTCGTCTCTTTGTTGTCTTGCTTCGATATTATACATTACTACTAACTGTGAATTGTCACATTTCTATTGTACTACTACTCTTGGTCCCTAGACCCATGAATGAGCTGTGTGTTTCTGACAAAGACTCAAAAATATGAAGAGGAAATCTGACAGTTTTACTATAAATTGAACCAGAATCATTGGCCATCTAGCAAGCATTCCCTGGCGTCCATGGCACGCAGCTGACTTAGTGTGATAGTTTCATACTTTCAGTCCAACCAGCAATACGGAAAGCAAGGGATCAGCTCGTTGCCTTTTACAGCACCCAAAGAAATGGAAACAGAACGGCGTAGCCACGGCGCACGGACCTCACCTTCCAGATCACCGCCGGCGGCGGCGGCGGCGGACGGTGAAGGCACACCCCTGCGGCAGCACTTGGCCCTGCGGATGCGGTAGGCGGAGGTAGAGGTCAGGCACGAGGAGGGGACGGGGCGGCGGTGGGAGCTAGGGTCGTGGTCTCGGCGGTGGAGAGCGAGGCCTAGGGACGTGGCGGTGGCGGTGGCGGCCATGGTGGCGGTTGGAGCAGCTGTGGCCTGTGGCCGGCGCTGGCCGGAAAGGATAAGGGTATGCTCGAAATTTTATTCGGGGAAAAAAATTCTATTGAGCGAGCGTCAGTTCGCGAGACGTCTTCCGGCCCGACGCTTTCCCTGGTCGTTCTATCGGTCGAGTTAAATCCGTTAAACCGTCACAATACATGCACCGTTAACAAAAAAAAACCACCATAACACGTTTGTGTAATTTTACACCAAATGCAACGCATGACAATGAAAGGAGACACTGACAGTTTTTTGAACCACTTTTTTTGACGTGGCAACCCGCCCACATGGCGAAAGAGAAGATGGCACGGGGCAAACACCGTTACTTGTTCGGTCGAAGGCGTCCTTTTGGGTTGATCGAAACCAAATCGGCTAAAGCCAGCCCACTCATTCTTCTTGTGGTTGTCCCCTCTCGCTCGCGCTCCTTTGGTGCTGCTCCCACGACTGCCACCGCCGCCAACCATCGGAGCTATGGCGTCTTGAAACGACGGCGAGAGCGATCAAGACTCCATGCAATAGTTGGATTCAAATGTAAGCATCCTCTCCCCTCTATCTCTTAGGGTATGATTAGAGTTAGGGTTCTTGCCTATCTGGGGAACTTTCTCAAATTGAAGCTCAATTGTACCGAATCCAGTTGATTTGATTTGTGGCCCAATTGTTTTTAACTGGATTTATCCAGGCCCCTCTCGCCATTGAAGACTTCGACTTTAAGGCCATTTGTGGAGTATGAGGAGGTTCCCGAGACAACCTGGGTCGAAGCCCAGCCGCGAAAGCAGCCGTAGGCCCGTCAGTGATCCGCGTCAACGCCAACCGTTGGATCAATCCAACGACAGCGGATTTGACCCGTGCTGATTAAAACCAGTTGCGAGCTGGAAACCTTAGCCATTTCCCCCTTCAACCTCGATTCTTCCGGTCTCTTAAGAGGAGAGGCGGCCGTGCGGCGACTCAAGGCTCACCGGCCATGGCGGCGCGGTGGTTGCCCTCACCGGAAGAGCGTGCAGTGGACCAAGTCCAACGCGCTCCTCCGTTGAGAGTATCTGTCGGCGACGCGCACATGGCCTGTTAGGCGGCGACGTTTGAGAGGCATTTCGCCGGTGTCTGCCGACGTAAACTTGCGGTGGCGGCGACGTGCAAGGCGATGGTCGCGTCCATCTGCGCAGCAGCGACGGATGCATCTTTCCGCGCGTCATCCCGAAGGATGGCGACATTCCGACCATGGCATGCACGCACAACGGCGTCTGAGCGGACCCTAAAGGCCAGAGTTATAAGGTGAGCCCCAAATCCTCTTCTTTTCTTAAACTTCATACATTTGGGCACTAATTTGGGGATTTGGTTCTGTAGGGTTTCAAAAGAATTGGGGATAAATGTTTTAGGGTTTGGATTATGGCCAAAATTGGGGGAAAAGGAGGTTTTACTTAATCATATATTCCACTCCGTCTAATTGCTTAATGGGATTTAATCAATGCTAACTACTAACAAATATCTTGATGTGGAAACGTGGCATAGTTAAACTAACAGAACATGTTAATGATCATAAATCTCTAACTAGCACTAATCCAGTAGCAATTTACACCTTACTGAAACCTCTTAACCCTAGACATTAAACATTTACTTTAATAGAGGGCAACTTAACCATAATCATGAACCATTAGACTTAATACTTTAACCATTAGCACATAATCAAGATCAACACCTTGAACAAATAATCTTTAGGGATCTAATCTAGGCTTAATTAGCTCAAGATACCATTGTTAGAAATAACCCATTGGAATTGACGTGATTAGATCCTAAGCCTAATAATAATTAGATCACCTAAAACATAATGAACAGAGAGGTACATTATGATTGTACCACCAATGGAAGCAGCCATAGGTGTAGCCAATCCAAAGTGTCATGCCTGCTTGATGCAGGTGTGATGCAGGCTCAGGGTAGACAATCGCAGCGGGTAACAACGTCCCTCTGGGCACCACCGATACTATCCTGGAACAGGGGACGAGCTTGGAGATGATCTTCCCATCGTGCAGCGCTCCACCAGATCGGTTAGGGTTTTAGGGAGATGTGGGAAGCATGAGTAAACCATACATGAACTAGTTAAATCGTAGGTGTCGGCTCTTCCCCCCATCTAATATGTGTGCTCTGGCGACAGGGGACCAAAACCATAGTTGGTTAGGGTCACCCGTCGAATCAGGGCGCATTAGTTGAGATTAGGGTAACATATGTTGGTGCGCGGCCCCTCTCCTCAACGTTATCTTTACTTTTCAGTTTCAGCATTGCTAAGGGGCTGTTTGGATTGTGACTATGTTTGCATTATGTTGCCACACTTGCCTAACTTGAGTTGCTTAAATTGTTAGCCACACTTTGGCTTGCCTAAGGAAATCTTGCCACACTTTTTGTGTCTATGACATGTGAGGTTCACTGCTCATAAAAAAAATCTTGGCTTAGTGTGGCCAGAACCAAACACCCATCTAACTTGAGCAAACTTGCCTAATGTGAGGTATGCCAAAGTGTGGCAATATGTGGCTGGGAACCAAACAGCCCCTAAATCTCAGTCAACTGAGACTTAACAACATCTCAGTCGATGCTATATTCGTCAGATCTTATATGAAGATCCATGTAAAAATAATAATTTTTTTTATTTCTTTCTTTTTATATGTTATGTCATCTAACCTCACCCTTTCAATTTATCTATTCAGTCCGTTGGACCTTATAGATTAATACACCAACAAAACCCAACGGCTTAGCATGAGCGGTTCGCTATCTCAAAAATCAACCAGCAACAAAACCATTTTTAGTAGGTGCCGTGCGCGGGTGCAGGCGGCTCCACGATGACCAGGATGGCAGGATCGACTCTCGTCTCCCTTTATTTAGCCGCAGCCGGCAGCACGGATGTACAGTGGTGGACGTTAACGCAGGACCAGGATGGACGCCGCCGAGTCGTCGCCGATGCACATCGTCCTCTTCCCGTGGCTTGCGTTCGGTCACATGACCCCCTTCCTCGAGCTTGCGGAGCGCCTGGCGGCCCGCGGTCACCGCGTCTCCTTCGTCTCAACGCCGCGCAATATCAGCCGCCTCCCGGCCGTCGTGGACGTCCACCTGGTGGCCCTGCCGCTCCCCCACGTGGACGGCCTCCCCGAGGGAGCGGAAGCCACCAGCGACCTCCCGCCCGGCAAGGCCGAGCTCCTGCAGAAGGCCGCCGACGGCCTCGCCGGGCCGTTCGGCGCCTTTCTAGACGACGGCAAGAAGCCGGACTGGGTCATCGTCGACACCTTCCACTACCTAGCCGCCGCCGCCGCCGCCCGCCGGGGCGTGCCGTCCGTGATGTTCCCCATCTTCTCCTCCTCATCGAGCGCCCTATGGGGCGTGCCGCGCGTGTCGACGGCCGTTGACCCGGAGGTAGGGGCGTCGCTAGCGCAGCGCTTCTTGTTAACCCACCAAAGCTGCAAGATGGTGGCCAAGCGGTGCTGCGTGGAGTTCGACCCCGACGGCGTGCCTCTCCTGCCGGCCATCTTCGGCAAGCCGTTCGCCCCTCTCGGCCTGCTGCCGCCGCCTCTGAGGTCCACCGAAGGCGACGCGCTCGTCTCATGGCTCGACCGACAGCCGCCGAAATCCGTCCTCTACGTCGCGCTGGGAAGCGAAGCGCCGCTGAGCAAGGAGCTGGTGCACGAGCTGGCCATCGGCCTGGAGCTCGCCGGGACGGCGTTCCTCTGGGCCCTGAGGAAGCCCAGCGGCGTCCCGGACGACGCCGTCCTTCCTCCGGGCTTCCAGGACCGCACCAAGCACCGCGGGCTCGTGGCGATGGGGATGGTCCAGCAGACCAGGGTGCTGGCGCACGACTCCGTCGGCGCGTTCCTGACGCACTGCGGGTGGAGCTCGGTCATCGAGGGGATGCAGTATGGATGTCCCCTTGTCATGCTGCCATTCTTTGGGGACCAAGGGCCGATTGCTCGGCTCATGGAGGGGAGAAAGGTTGGACTGCCGGTGCCAAGGAAGGGAGAGGATGGGTCGTCTTTTGACCGGGAAGGCGTCGCGTCGGCGGTCCGGGCCGTCATGGTGGAGGAGGAAGGTAGATGTGCCTTCGCGACCAATGCTGGGAAGTTGCAACAGGTTGTCGGCGACACTGCAAGCCATGAGCAGTGCATCGATGACTTCCTTCAGCAACTACGATTTTACAAGGAATAGTGTCGGCATGGCCCGGCGCGTTCTTTTGTGACAGGCCTAGGGCCAACAGAATCGCCTCCTCCTCAGCTTCTCTCAGAATAGCCACTTCATATATATTTTATAATCCTATCTAGTTAAAATCTAATTAGTTAGAATTATAAAAAAAATATGAATGACGATTCTGGAAGAAGCTGAGGAGGAGGGTGATTTTGGGAGAATCGTCAAAAACAACTAGCCCCTATTCAAGAAAAGTACTATCGTCGGGTCATATAACAACGAAATAGAATGTACTGTATCACCGTATCGTTATCCTATGATTTTCATTTGATCATTCATGTCAATATTTAGTTATTAAAGTGATTTTTGTGTCTTTTATTTTTTTTCATCTTTTTATTATTTTTCGATACTGGCCTATTGGGCCTAGCCCAACATTGCGTCGGACGCTTCCCGGGCAAAACCAAAGGGGCCACGGCCCCCTCGCCCCACTCACCCACTCCACTCATTCCCCTTCAAAGTCTCCGCCCTACTCTTGATCCTTTTTTTGCCGATGGTGGTCGCCAACCAATTCGGCGATCTCTGGTGTCCTTAGGTACACATCTGTGCCCCCCTCTCAATGTCAAGTGAAATGGTCCATTTGGATTTTTTTTTATACGTGGTGAGATTCGTATTCCCAACACTAGGGTTTCGGCGACGGCAACAAAGACGACAACAGGCGACGACGACGGAGTAGACAGTAGGCGACGAGGACCCTCGGCTCCAACCCAGGTGAGCATCTCATTCCTCCGTTTTTTGCAGTAGGTCACTGCTGAAAAAAATGGCATTTTGCTTAGGTCATTGTCGTGGGTTTGTCACGGCAGATGTCCTCGTGAAATGACTTAGTCGTGGAGACATCGCTACAGGTTAGCTTAAAGGGGTTAAACCGGACAAGGGACACGCGGGTTATATACTAGTTCGGCCCCTTCGATGAAGGTAAAAGCCTACGTCTAGTTGTTTTGGTATTGCTAGGGTTTGGATGACCAGGGAGCGAATCCGCTTTGCCTGGCTCTCGAGTTGTTGTGTGTTGTCCCTAAACCGCTGCCGGGTCGTCCCTTTATATACATAGGTTGACGCCTGCCGGTTTACAGAGTCCCGAGGCCGGATCATAAATGTGTCCGGCTCGGTCTCTATTCCTTCTAACTTACAATACAAGTGACATGAAAGAGTCGGTTTACATCTACAGGCCTTAACCCGCCTTTGGGCCTTGGGCCTTTGTAAAACGCCACCATCCTCACGTCTTAATGGCTTCCATCTTCATAGAGTTAACCCGGCTACTCCTGGTCGGTTTACGTCCAGTAGTAATATCCCCAACATTAGGACCCAGATTGGTTTGAACTTGTTCATGTCAATCTTCAACACTTAGAAAAATTCCTCCTTTGCATCTTCGCCTTGATCTTGTAAACCGCCGTGACGTCATACTCCAGGATCATGATAAATCGCCGTGATGTCACCTTGTTATTTAAAAATGATATATCTCACCTTTAGTTAATGAACCTTCGACGATCGAGGCAACCGCTCCTGTTAGGTATCCAATATTCCGGCCCCTCGATTCTCGCGCCTGTTACCTCCCCCTTTACCTTATAAATAGGGCAACGGGTCATTTCCTTTTTCCCCTCCGTCTCTTCGCTTCTTCTCCCTCCTCGCGACGCCTCTGCACCCGAGCACCGCCACCGTCGCCGAGCTCCGCCTCTGCATCTCCGTCGTCCGCTACATCGACCTGGTTGCACCAGATAGCCGCGGCGTAACTCCGCTTGCTTCAACAGCCGCTGTAAGATCTTCCCTTTCCTCCTCTATAGATCTACTTAGGGTTTCAGTGTTCATGAATGTTCATCGAAGCTCCGGCAACTGTTCTTCCTTGTTCCTCCTTAGTCCATGGAAGAACCCTCAAGCCTGATGTATTTCGTGTAGTAGCTATAGCGTTCCTTATCTTTTGCTATCACAACAAACCCTTATACGCATAAAAACTGATCTGGACCTTTGTGAATTGCTTCGGGACCAACCTTTTTAGGTCTAAATCTTTTTGCTTCTCTTGTCTTACGGTAGATCTAAAATTTCCAAGTAATCTTGTGAAACCTGTTTTACCTTACTTAGTCGTTCTTGCCTTAGATCTGTATCTTCTTCATTACATAGGCGGTTTACCTTTGTATAAAGCAATCTATCACATACCATTAGTCCCCTTGTAAACTGGCAACTCCTTTGTGTCCGTCATCATACTCTGGTTTAATAATATGTGTATATCTCTTTTTCCACCTATTGCCTTGTCATTCATAATTGTATCATCCTCCAGTTTACCAATTTCACATATTTGGACTTCTTTATCCTGTTGAACCTTATGCCTTACCATGAATGAATTGTAAACCGGCATTTCTTTTCAGCTTTTTGCTTGCAATGGCCAAGCAATTTTATTCATGTAACTGGGCTCCCTCCCGGGTTACCGAGGAGCAACTTAATGGAATGGTCAAAATTGACACTTTACCCAAAAAGAATGAGATCCGATGGCGAGTTCCTGGACCGGAGAACCCTCCTACTCCCAAGCAATGTGAAGTAGTGGTATTTGTTGATCACATAGGCCGTGGCTTCAAACCGCCCGGATCGAAGTTTTTCCGGGATGTGCTTGCCAGCTTTCAACTCCACCCTCAAGATATTGGACCCAACTCGGTGTCCAATATATGCCACTTCCAAGTCTTCTGTGAAGTGTACTTACAAGAAGAGCCAACTGTTGAGCTGTTCCGGGATTTCTTCCATCTGAACCGGTGCACTAAATTTGTAGACGAGCCCAATACTGAACTTGGTGGCGTCTCCATTCAGAAAAGAAAAGAGGTTGAATTTCCTCATGCCAAGCTGCACAGTCACCCCAAAGAGTGGAATCAAACTTGGTTCTACTGTAAAGACACCTCCCCTGAAGATGAGAACCCTCTGCCGGGTAACCGTGCTCACCGGCTGGCCAATACTCATCCTCTTCCACAACGATTAAGTGCCCAGGAACGAGCCCCGTATGCACCTCAACTCGCCAAGCTGAGGGCCTTCCTGGCCAACGGTTTAACAGGTGTAGACTTTGTCCGTTGCTGGATATCCTGGAGTATCTTGCCGCTAAGTCACCGCTCTCGCTTAATGTGCGAGTACACTGGTGAAGTAGAAGACTCCCAACGTCATATCAATATTCAGCTAACGGATGAAGAAGTCACTGAGGCTGTCAAGAAAATATTGAATGAATCGGAAGCTGTCTGTCGCCAAACCGGTTTACTCCCATTTTACACACAAAACAAACCTCATGCTATAAAGTGTTGTTCTTCCGCTTTACACTTGATATCTTTATACTGTATAACCTTTGAACACCCTTCTGCTTATTTTTAAACAGGGCGATGATCCGTTTTGGAAGAAGAAACTTCAAGAAAAAGCGGCAAAGCCTTCCCGTCCCAAAACAAAAATCATCAAGAAAACCTCAAAGCGGAAGGCACCTGAACGCATCAGTATGGAACTGGATGATGACCCGGACGAACCGTAAGTTGAGGTAGAACTTGATTCACTTGGTTCACTTTTCATGCATCTCATTGATAATGATACTTATCAGGAGGACGTTGAGGACAGCCAAGCTGACGATGCAGAGGTAATTATCCTTTTCTCCGGTTCAGACTCTCTGCCTACACAAAAAATCCGTCAAGCGGTCCGGAAAGTAAGATTTTCTCACCCTCTTGCTCACTTGGATCCAACATTTATTTTGAAGAAGCAGCAGCATGAGGCTCGCCGCACAACCCGGCACAGCGGCCAAAAGGTTACTTCAACTGGTTTACCAGACACCCCGGTTCGAAAGCGCCGATCTGAGGTCTCACCCACTTCTGACACTTCTTATCCCAAGGCAGGCTATTTCCGACAACCTCTTAATCCGTCCAATTCGAATTATAAGGTGACACCTCCTTCATCCTCTGGCGAGTCAACAGCGACCCAACTTCCTCCTCTCAAAACTGTAGCTGGGTAAGTACTTCAACCCCTTATTTTGATGTTTTCATACTTTATATGCTATGCTTAACTTTCACATCTTATTCTATTGTAGAGCCAAAGCTAGACCCAGCAAAAAGGCTCGGATGAACAATCCGCCCGAAGACCAGGTGGTCATTGAACCGGAGCAAACGGTTGAACCGGAGCGAACGGCTAAACCGGAAGGTCCAAATCCTGAAGCTACCTTTGATGAACCACCCCCTCAAGATCACAATACTGATGAACAACCAGAAGTTGACACTGCTGTGCCTGATGATGAACCGGCAGATCCAATCCGGGCTGATGATAGATCTTCTAGTCCAGTGAGAACCACTGACACTCCATCAACTCCAGAAAAGGCTGCTGGAGACAAAGAAGGCGAGGTTATCATTACTAGTATTGGTCACACTTCTCCTGGCCATCCTATAATTTTGGCAAAACATAGTGCCAAGGAAGAGTGTGCTGCTATGGAGAAAGGCAAATGGAGTACTGATTTATCCAGCTATGCCCATCTTAGTGCTCAAGAACTCCACTCTGGTTTCCTAAGCCGTCTGCACTCAAACAGTGATTATGAAGCCGGTTTGGTGAACCTGATGAAGGAGCGCTATGAGGTATTTTCATCACTTCCCCTTTTCGTAAATCCAATTTTGTAAATATCAACTCAAGTAGCCCCCAAGGGCCGGTTTATGATAACAATCATAAATTGGGACTTTGTAATATCTCAATCCTTACATGTTGATCCTCCATATGTCAAATGATCTTTGGAAACAAACCGGTACTTTATCATTGTATTCCTGTAGTTTTCATCGGTGTAGCCCCCAAGGGCCGGTTTATCTTTCCAAAGTAAACCGGGTCTTGAATCAATGCGTCAACTTTGAACAGATGTACATTAGCCCCCAAGTGTTAAGGATAATGCTTGCATTGTACTTGAGACTTGTGAAAAAATATGTTGATGATAGAGCAAATAGGCATTAGCCCCCAAGTACAAAGTGCATAACTTGTTATACACTTGGTACTTCATAACATGTTTTAATGATATATCTCATCTTTGTAGGCTAAGCTGAGTAAAAAGGATGCTCAAACCGTGGACCTTCAAGAGAATGTTAAATCTCAGCAAGCAGAGGCTTCCAAAGCCAAAGAAGAGCTGACCAATGCCCTAGCAGCTATGGAGAAACTGAAAGAAACCTTTAACAAAGAACGTGTAGACTAGGAAACAGAAAAGGCCGGTTTAATAAAGAAGGCCGAGGATGCAGAGGCAGCCCTGAAACCGGTGGTTGAAGAACTGACCGGTTTAAAGCGGCAGATTAACGCCATGACTACTGCTGTGTTTGGTAAGTACCTTCTCATGCAGTTTGTCTAAATTCATAATATCTTATCAATGGCCGGTTTACTAATGTTTAACCATGACAGGGACCTGCATTGCTCATCTGGGCTCTGACATGAGGATGAAGCTGAAAGCGGCCTATACCTTGATAGAACAGATGTTCTCTGGATCCCAGCAAGCCATTTGTACTGTAGCTTATAACAAGCCTCCGCCGTCGCTGATAAAGGAAACTATCGAAAAACTGGCCATCCTGCCTGCCCAAATCAATGAACTGAAGAGATTAGCCGCAAGGTCAGGTGCGCTGACCGTGCTAATCCAGGCCAAGGTGTGGATTCAGATCTTGAACCGGCAGATATCATCAAAGGCTATCCTGGTGTGAAAGAAGACGGCTCAGACTTCAATAACGATGATTTCTGAAGGCTGACAAAGGAGATGCGGCCGATAGCAAGCAAACTGGCGGAGGATACAGATCTATCTCATTTTCAACCGGTTTATGATGCTGAGGGAAAAAGATAGGCCGCGCTCATTCATAATGTTGAAGATCTTGTGCCGCCAATCCGTAAGCATACTTACGCTCCTAACATTGACTACTCCAACCTTATCCATGAAGAGGCTATTTTTCAAGCCTTAACCAAAATCGATTGGTCAACGGTTGATTTCCAGCGTCTGGGGAGGGATGAAGAGAATGCGACCGCGCAAGATGACTCTCAATCGTCAAGCCGTCCTGATGAGGAATCCTAAACCGGTGGCCGGTTTATTAGCTCCAGTCTGCCACTTCTTTGAAAACACTTATTCGATTTTGGGGTATTGAAAACGCCTTGTAATAGGATAGCATGAACACCTTACCTGCCATGCCATTGAGCATGTTTGTTTTGCTTGATACTGAAAACGTGTCCTGCTTTTGGGATCTATTTATGCATAGCCATTATGATTTATGTTCCTGCATATAAGAACTTGAAAGCGTCCTAGTGGTTTACCACCGGACGGGTCATGATGCCCAAAAATATATAACTTGGATGGATAACCAAGATTTGTATTAACCAGATATAAAATAAATGATACCTGTGATATATCTTCGTTGGCTGACCAACTGTTGGTATAGTAGGAGTGAAAATACCCATCTGTAGGGTTGACGACTCTTTTCCCTCTTGCTGGTTCATATAAAAACCATACCGGTTGATGATTACCACCGGATTGTATATTGCTGGTGACATGTAGCCAAAACCAGACCGGAGCAATTTAATGCCGGTTTAGAACTGATCATGTACTGACAACTGAGCGTTGAAAGCCACGCCAGGTTGTAATAAACACCGGTTTATCAGAAAATATTCATAAATCCCTGATCAAAAGATTTTAAAACAGCAAACACAAAAGAAATATGCAAAGCTTTTCATGGGCAGCCAGGCCCTAAGTCGAGGCTTTTCATGGGCTACCAGGCCGCTGAGTTAAACCGTTTTGCAAAGCCTTTTAAGATGGACCTCAATCTTTAACCAATCACCGGTTTAACTTTGACAAGTTCAAGGTCTATGAGATTGACTTGTCAAACGTTCGGTGGGTCATACCAAGTTTACCTGGACGGAGTGGCTTACTTAAAGAGGCAGGATAACCCGGGGTTTTAGGTGAATACACCTGGCTTCCAAGCCTAGCTTGATAGCCTATTACAAGGGTGCAAACTCGTTTGTTCTTTCAGAAGCAAGGAGCCCCCAAGTAATATTTGAGCAATGCTCAGTGGTGACCTATGTTTGAGTTGTGCTTTATGCAACAGACTCTCTTTGGCTCCACATAATTTCCTTGTGGCTTTTAAGCTTATCAAAAGGTGTGGCTATGGCGTAAATACAACCAAGCCCCCTAGTGATTTCCCTTTTTGGTTTTAAACCGATCAAGAGGTGTAGCTATGGTTCGGATACGACCAAGCCCCCTAGTGATTTCCTTTATATCTGTGTGGCTTTATAAGCCGGGTTAATAGAACTCCGCTTTGTAAGTAGAAGCTCCCATGGAACCACACATGATGGAAAAAAGAACAGAGACCCCGCTTTAGCCGAGGCTCCGATTTATTATATAATATATACATTGTCATAAGTATGTACATAAGAAGAGCCTGTGGCTCAAGTATAGTAAGGCCGAAGAAGAGCTATATTCCATGGCCGCTGGGTCTCCTCCTCTGATTTGCGTGAGTCTTTGTGCTCTCGAACATCGATGAGGTAGTATGACCCGTTGTGCAGATTTTTGCTGACCACAAAAGGTCCTTCCCAAGGTGGGGATAACTTGTGCATATCAGTCTGATCCTGGATGAGCCGGAGCACGAGATCGCCTTCTTGAAAAGTTCTGGTCTTAACCCAGCGGCTGTGATAACGTCGGAGCTCTTGCTGATAAATCGCCGAATGTGCTGCTGCTAAATCACGCTCCTCATCTAACAGGTCCAGTGAGTCCTGACGTGCTTTCTCATTCTTAGCTTCAACGTAAGCCGCCACACGGAGTGAGTTGATACGTCCCCGTCGTATCTACTTTTCCAAACACTTTTTCCCTTGTTTTGGACTCTAACTTGCATGATTTGAATGGAGCTAACCCGGACTGACGCTATTTTCAGCAGAATTACCATGGTGTTATTTATGTGCAGAAACAAAAGTTCTCGGAATCACCTCAAACTTCACGGAGCAACTTTTTGAAAAATATAAAAAATACCTGCAAAAGATGAAGGCCAGGGGGCCCACCACCTGTCCACGAGGGTGGGGGGCGCACCTGCCCCCTACCTCGTGGGCCCCCTGGAGCTCCTCCGACTCCAACTCCAACTCTATATATCTTGTTTGGGGGAGAAAAAAATCAGAGAGAAGAAATCATCGCGTTTTACGATACGGAGCCGCCGCCAAGCCCTAAAACCTCTCGGGAGGGCTGATCTGGAGTCCGTTCGGGGCTCCGGAGAGGGGAATCCGTCGCCACCGTCATCATCAACCATCCTCCATCACCAATTTCATGATGCTCACCGCCATGCGCAAGTAATTCCATCATAGGCTTGCTCGTCGGTGATGGGTTGGATGAGATCTATCATGTAATTGAGTTAGTTTTGTTAGGGTTTGATCCCTAGTATCCACTATGTTCTAAGATTGATGTTGTTATGACTTTGCTATGCTTAATGCTTGTCACTAGGGCCCGAGTGCCATGATTTCAGATCTGAACCTATTATGTTTTCATCAATATATGAGAGTTCTTGATCCTATCTTACAAGTCTATAGTCACCTATTATGTGTTATGATCCGTTAACCCTGAAGTGACAATAATCGGGATACTTACCGGTGATGACCGTAGTTTGAGGAGTTCATGTATTCACTATGTGTTAATGCTTTGGTCCGGTACTCTATTAAAAGGAGGCCTTAATATCCCTTAGTTTCCGCTAGGACCCCGCTACCACGGGAGGGTAGGACAAAAGATGTCATGCAAGTTCTTTTCCATAAGCACGTATGACTATATTCGCAATACATGCCTACATTACATTGATGAATTGGAGCTAGTTCTGTGTCACCCTATGTTATGATTGTTACATGATGAACCGCATCCGACATAATTCTCCATCATCAATCCATTGCCTACGAGCTTTCCACATATTGTTCTTCGCTTATTTACTTTTCCATTGCTATTGCTATCATCATTACAAAATACCAAAAACATTACTTTTGCTACTGTTACCACTACTATCATATTACTTTGCTACTAAATACTTTGCTGCAGATATTAAGTTTCCAGGTGTGGTTGAATTGACAACTCAGCTGCTAATACTTGAGAATATTCTTTGGCTCCCCTTGTGTCGAATCAATAAATTTGGGTTGAATACTCTATCCTCGAAAACTGTTGCGATCCCCTATACTTGTGGGTTATCAAGACTATTTTCTGGCGCTGTTGCCGGGGAGCATAGCTCTATTCTTTGAGTCACTTGGGATTTATATCTGCTTATCATTATGAAGAACTTGAGAGATCCAAAAACCAAGATTTATCCCTCAACTACGAGGGGAGGTAAGGAACTGCCATCTAGCTCTGCATTTGATTCACCTTTCTGTTATGAGTAAGCTTGCGACACCTAAACCTGCTTCTGCTATGCGTTCTGATATGTCGCATATTGATGATGCCACTTCTGCTATGCATGATACTTATGATGAAACTACTTCTATGCTTGATACCACTATGCCACTTGGTGAATTTCTTGATGAACAACTTGCTAGGGCTAGAGAGAATGAAAATATTGAATCTGATAATACTAATGAAATTGATGATGAAGACTTGCCTGTTATTCCTGAGGGTTATGTTTTTGATAAAGAAGCTTCTTTAGCTTTTTTAGCTTGCAAAGAGATACGGACTTAAGAGGTTATTAGCTAAATGGAATCAGCAATCTCTAAATGCTAGAATGAAACCTGACCCTGCTTTTGCTACTTCACCTATCTGTGTTACCGATAAGGATTATGAATTCTCTGTTGATCCTGATGTAATTACTTTGGTTGAATCCGATCCTTTTCATGGCTATGAATCTGAAACTGTTGTGGCACATCTTACTAAATTAAATGATATAGCTACCCTGTTCACTAATGATGAGAGAACTCGCTACTTTTATATCCTTAAAATATTTCTGTTCTCATTAAAGGGTGATGCTAAGATATGGTTTAATTCTCTTGATCCTGGTTGTGTGCGTAGTCCCCGAGATATGATTTATTACTTCTCTGCTAAATATTTCCCTGTTCATAAGAAACAAGCTGCTTTAAGGGATATATATAATTTTGTGCAAATTGAAGAAGAGAGTCTCCCACAAGCTTGGGGGAGGCTTCTCAAATTACTTAATGCTTTGCCTGATCATCCTCTTAAGAAAAATGAAATACTTGATATCTTTTATAATGGACTAACCGATGCTTCCAGAGATTACCTGGATAGTTGTGCTGGTTCTGTTTTTAGGAAAAGAACGCCGGATGAAGCTGAAATTTTATTGAATAATATATTGACAAATGAAAATAATTGGACACCTCCTGAGCCAGTTCCTGAGCCTATTCCTAAACCAACTCCGAAGAAGAGGGGTATTCTATTTCTCAGTCCTGAAGATATGCAAGAGGCAAAGAAATCTATGAAAGAAAAAGGTATTAAAGCTGAAGATGTTAAGAATTTACCTCCTATTGAAGAAATACATGGTCTTAATTTACCGCCTATTGAAGAAACATATGATTCTAATCCATTACCTATTGAAGAAACTCATGGTCTTGATAACCCGACACAGGTAGTAAAGGTAAATTCTCTCTATAGATATGATAAAGCTGAAATCCCATTTACTAAGTTTGCTAGCCCATGCTTAGATGAGTTTGATAAATTTATGGCTAAGCAAGAAGATTTTAATGCTTATTCTGGTAGACAATTGAAATACAATTCAAATATGCTTGAGCACTTGGGTGATTATATGGCTAATGTCAAAGGTGAACTTAAACTTATTAGTAAACATGCTTCTATGGTTACCACTCAAGTAGAACAAGTACTTAAAGCTCAAAATGATTTGCTAAATGAATTGAATAGTAAGAATAATGATTATGCTGTCAGAGTTATGACTAGAGGTGGTGGAATGACTTAGGAACCTTTGTATCCTGAAGGCCACCCCAAGATAATTGAGCAAGATTCTCAGAGAAATAGTGTAGATGCACCTAGTCCTTCTAAAAGGAAGAAAAAGAAAAATGATAGGACTTTGCATGCCTCTAGTGAACCTATTACTGAAACACCTGAGAATCCAAATGATATTTCTATCTCTGATGCTGAAACACAATCTGGTAATGAACCTGAAACTAGTGATAATGTTAATGATAATGTTCATGATGATGCTCAACCTAGTAATGATAATGATATAGAAATTGAACCTGCTGTTGATCTTGATAACCCGCAATCAAAGAATTAACGTTATGATAAGGAAGACTTTGTTGCTAGGAAACATGGTAAAGAAAGAGAGCCTTGGGTTCAGAAACCCATGCCTTTTCCTCCCAAACCATCCAAGAAAATGGATGATGAGGATTTTGAGCGCTTTGCTGAAATGATTAGACCTATCTTTTTGCGTATGCAATTAACTGATATGCTCAAAATGAATCCTTATGCTAAGTATATGAAAGATATTGTTACAAATAAAAGAAAGATACCGGGAGCCGAAATTTCCACCATGCTTGCTAATTATACTTTTGAGGGTGGAATACCTAAGAAACTAGGAGATCCCGGTGTACCAACTGTTGGGGAACGTAGCAGAAATTCAAAATTTTCCTACGTGTCACCAAGATCAATCTATGGAGAGACCAGCAACGAGGGGAAGGAGAGTGCATCTACATACCCTTGTAGATCGCTAAGCGGAAGCGTTGAAGTGAACGGGGTTGATGGAGTCGTACTCGTCGTGATTCAAATCACCGATGACCAAGTGCCGAACGCACGGCACCTCCGCGTTCAACACACGTACAGCCCGGTGACGTCTCCCACGCCTTGATCCAGCAAGGAGAGAGGGAGAGGTTGAGGAAGACTCCATCCAATAGCAGCATAACGGCGTGGTGGTGGTGGATGAGCGTGGCTATCCTGCAGGGCTTCGCCAAGCACCACAGAAGAGGAGGAAGAAGAGATGCAGGGCTGCACCAACGAGAGATCGAATCGCGTGTGTTATGGGGCAGCCCTTGGCCTCATTTATATAGGGGAAGGGGAGGAGGCTGCGCCCCCTCTAGGGTTCCCACTATGGTGTTCGATAAGAGACATCATGGTATGCATCATATCCAATAGGGTGCAGTTATGATGTTCGGACACACCATCACACTATGGTGTTCCAGGCTGTATTAGTTGTGAAACAATTTCCACAATGTCTTAATTCTGTGCCAAACTCATAATTCAGATATTCATCTCTATGATCATATCATAGATATTTTATCCTCTTGTCACGACGATCTTTCAACTTCACCCTGAAATTACTTGAACCTTTCACTAATTCAGACTCGTGATTCATCAAGTAAATATACTCAACATCTACTCAAATCATCTGTGAAGTAAGAACATGACGATATCCACCACATGCCTCAGCACTCATTGGACTGCACACATCAAAATGTATTACTTCCAACAAGTTGCTTTCTAGTTCCATTTTACTGAAACCGAGTCTTTCAGTCATCTTGCCCATGTGGTATGATTTGCATGTCTCAAGTGATTCAAAAATCAAGTGAGTCCAAATGGTCCATTTGCATGGAGTTTCTTCATGCATAAACACCAATAGACATGGTTCGCATGTCTCAAACTTTTCAAAAATGAGTGAGTCCAAAGATCCATCAACATGGAGCTTCTTCATGCGTTTTATACCGATATGACTTAAGTGGCAGTGCCACAAGTAGGTGGTACTATCATTACTATCTTATATCTTTTGGCATGAACATGTGTATCACTATGATCGAGATTCAATGAACAATTCATTTTAGGTGTAAGACCATTGAAGGTATTATTCAAATAAACAGAGTAACCATTATTCTCCTTAAATGAATAACCGTATTGCGATAGACATAATCCAATCATGTCTATGCTCAACGCAAACACCAAATAACAATTATTTAGGTTTAACACCAATCTCGATGGTAGAGGGAGCGTGCGATGCTTGATCATATCAACATTGGAAACACTTCCAACACATATCGTCAGCTCACCTTTATCTAGTCTTCATTTAATCCGTAGCTTTTATTTCGAGTTACTAACACTTAGCAACCGAACCGGTATCTAATACCCTGGTGCTACTAGGAGTACTAGTAAAGTACACATCAACACAATGTACATCCAATATACTTCTATCGACCTTGCCAGCCTTCAAATCTACCAAGTATCTAGGGTAATTCTGCTCCAGTGGTTGTTCCCCTTATTACAGAAGCACTTAGTCTCGGGTTTGGGTTCAACCTTGGGTTTCTTCACTAGAGCAGCAGCTGAATTGCCGTGTCATGAAGTATCCCTTCTTGCCCTTGCCCTTCTTGAAACTAGTGGTTTCACCAACCATCAACAATTGATGCTCCTTCTTGATTTCTACTTTTGTGGTGTCAAACATCGCGAATATCTCAAGGATCATCATATATGTCCCTGATATATTATAGTTCATCACGAAGCTCTAGCAGCTTGGTGGTAATGACTTCGGAGAAACATCACTATCTCATCTGGAAGATCAACTCCCACTCGATTCAAATGATTGTTGTACTCAGACAATCTGAGCACAAGCTCAACAATTGAGCTTTTCTCCTTAGTTTGCAGGTTAAGAAAATCGTCGGAGGTCTTATACCTCTTGACGTGGGCACGAGCCTGAAATCCCAATTTCAGCCCTAAAAAACATCTCATATGTTTCGTGACGTTTCAAAAACGTCTTTGGTGCCTCAACTCTAAACCGTTTAACTGAACTATCACGTAGTTATCAAAACGTGTATGTCAGATGTTCGCAACATCCACAGACAACGTTCGAGGTTCAGCACACTGAGCGGTGCATTAAGGACATAAGCCTTCTAAGAAGCAATGAGGACATTCCTCAGTTTACGGACCTAGTCCGCATAATTGCTACTATCAACTTTCAACTAATTTTTCTCTAGGAACATATCTAAACAGTAGAACTAAAGCGCGAGCTACGACATAATTTGCAAAATCCTTTTGACTATGTTCAGGATAATTAAGTTAATCTTATGAACTCCCACTCAGATAGACATCCCTCTAGTCATCTAAGTGATTACATGATCCGAGTCAACTAGGCCGTGTCCGATCATCACGTGAGACGGACTAGCCAACGTCGGTGAACATCTTCATGTTGATCGTATCTTCTATACGACTCATGCTCGACCGTTCAGTCTTCTGTGTTCCGAGGCCATGTCTATACACATGCTAGGCTCGTCAAGTTAACCCTAAGTGTTTTGCATGTGTAAAACTGTCTTACACCTGTTGTATGTGAACGTAAGGATCTATCACACCCGATCATCACGTGGTGCTTCGAAACGACGAACTTTAGCAACGGTGCACAGTTAGGGGAGAACACATTATTGAAATTGTAATGAGGGATCATCTTATTTACTACCGTCGTTCTAAGCAAATAAGATGCAAAAACATGATAAACATCACATGCAATCAAATAATAGTGACATGATATGGCCAATATCATATAGCTCCTTTGATCTCCATCTTGGGGCTCCATGATTATCATCGTCACCGGCATGACACCATGATCTCCATCATCATGATCTCCATCATCGTGTCTTCATGAAGTTGTCACGTCATCTATTACTTCTACTACTACAGCTAACGGTTAGCAATAAAGTAAAGTAATTACATGACGTTTATGTTGACACGCAGGTCATAAATAAATAAAGACAACTCCTATGGCTCCTGCCGGTTGTCATACTCATCGACATGCAAGTCGTGATTCCTATTACAAGAACATGATCAATCTCATACATCACATATATCATTCATCACATCCTTTGGCCATATCACATCACATAGCATACCCTGCAAAAACAAGTTAGACGTCCTCTAATTGTTGTTTGCATGTTTTACGTGGCTGCTATGGGTTTCTAGCAAGAACGTTTCTTACCTACGCAAAACCACAACGTGATATGCCAATTGCTATTTACCCTTCATAAGGACCCTTTTCATCGAATCCAATCCGACTAAAGTGGGAGAGACAGACACCCGCTAGCCACCTAATGCAACTAGTGCATGTCAGTCGGTGGAACCGGTCTCACGTAAGCGTACGTGTAAAGTTGGTCTGGGCCGCTTCATCCCACGATGCCGCCGAATCAAGATAAGACTAGTAACGGCACGCATATTGAACAAAATCAACGCCCACAACTACTTTGTGTTCTACTCGTGCATAGAATCTACGCAATAGACCTAGCTCATGATGCCACTGTTGGGGAACGTAGCAGAAATTCAAAATTTTCCTACGTGTCACCAAGATCAATCTATGGAGAGACCAGCAACGAGGGGAAGGAGAGTGCATCTACATACCCTTGTAGATCGCTAAGCGGAAGCGTTCAAGTGAACGGGGTTGATGGAGTCGTACTCGTCGTGATTCAAATCACCGATGACCAAGTGCCGAACGCACGGCACCTCCGCGTTCAACACACGTACAGCCCGGTGACGTCTCCCACGCCTTGATCCAGCAAGGAGAGAGGGAGAGGTTGAGGAAGACTCCATCCAACAGCAGCACAACGGCGTGGTGGTGGTGGATGAGCGTGGCTATCCTGCAGGGCTTCGCCAAGCACCACAGAAGAGGAGGAAGAAGAGATGCAGGGCTGCACCAACGAGAGATCGAATCGCGTGTGTTATGGGGCAGCCCTTGGCCTCATTTATATAGGGGAAGGGGAGGAGGCTGCGCCCCCTCTAGGGTTCCCACCCCTAGAGGGGCGGCAGCCCCAAACCCATCTAAGGGTGGTGGCCACAAGGGGGAGGAGAGGGAGGCGCAGGGTATATGGGCCTTAGGGCCCATCTGCCCTTAGGGTTTGCCCCCTCTCCTCTTCTAGGCGCATGGGCCTTAGTGGGGCTGGTGCCCTTGGCCCATGTAGGCCAAGGAACACTCCCTACAGCCCATGTGGCCCCCCCCGGGCTGGTGGCCCCACTTGGTGGACCCCCGGGACCCTCCCGGTGGTCCCGGTACATTACCGATAAACCCCGAAACTCTTCCGGTAACCAAAACAGGACTTCCCATATATAAATCTTTACCTCCGGACCATTCCGGAACTCCTCGTGACGTTCGGGATCTCATCCGGGACTCCGAACAACATTCGGTAACCACATACAAACTTCCTTTACAACCCTAGCGTCATCGAACCTTAAGTGTGTAGACCCTACGGGTTCGGGAGACATGCAGACATGACCGAGACGTTCTCCGGTCAATAACCAACAGCGGGATATGGATACCCATGTTGGATCCCACATGTTCCACGATGATCTCATCAGATGAACCACGATGTCAAGGACTTAATCAATCCCGTATACAATTCCCTTTGTCTAGCGGTATTGTACTTGCCCGAGATTCGATCGTCGGTATACCGATACCTTGTTCAATCTCGTTACCGGCAAGTCTCTTTTACTCGTTCCGTAACACATCATCCCGTGATCAACTCCTTGATCACACTGTGCACATTATGATGATGTCCTACCGAGTGGGCCCAGAGATACCTCTCCGTTTACACGGAGTGACAAATCCCAGTCTCGATTCGTGCCAACCCAACAGACACTTTCGGAGATACCTGTAGTGTACCTTTATAGCCACCCAGTTACGTTGTGATGTTTGGCACACCCAAAGCACTCCTACGGTATCCGGGAGTTGCACAATCTCATGGTCTAAGGAAATGATACTTGACATTAGAAAAGCTTTAGCATACGAACTACACGATCCTTGAGCTAAGCTTAGGATTGGGTCTTGTCCATCACATCATTCTCCTAATGATGTGATCCCGTTATCAACGACATCCAATGTCCATGGTCAGGAAACCGTAACCATCTATTGATCAACGAGCTAGTCAACTAGAGGCTTACTAGGGACATGGTGTTGTCTATGTATCCACACATGTATCTGAGTTTCCTATCAATACAATTATAGCATGGATAATAAACGATTATCATGAACAAGGAAATATAATAATAACTAATTTATTATTGCCTCTAGGGCATATTTCCAACACCAACTATACCATGCTCCATTGAAAGAAATTATGTTAAAACTGCTTTATGTGATCTTGGAGCCGGTGTTAGTGTTATGCCTCTCTCTTTATATCATAGACTTGATTTGAATAAGTTGACACCTACTAAAATATCTTTGCAAATGGCTGATAAATCAACTGCTATACCTGTCGGTATTTGTGAGGATGCGCCTGTTTTAGTTGCAAAAGTTACTATTTTAACGGACTTCGTTATTCTTGATATTCCCGAGCACGATAGTATGTCTATTATTCTTGGAAGACCCTTTTTGAACACTGCAGGGGATATTATTGATTGCACTAAAGGCAATGTCACTTTTCATGTTAATGGTAATGAGCATACGGTACACTTTCCGAGGAAACAACCTCAAGTCCACAGTATCAATTCTATTGGAAGAATTCCATCGATTATATTTGGAGGTTTTGAATTTCCTCTTCCTACTGTCAAGAAGAAATATGATATTCTTGTTATTGGGGATGTGCATATCCCCGTTGAGGTAACATAGTGTTATTCGAAATTTCTCCGGTTCCATGTTATTCGGAATGAGTTCGTTAACAAGACTTGATCAACCTTGTTAGTGGATTCCTTTTGATGAGCATGAGATGGATGAAACTAGAAGGCGCAACCTTCTGTACCCCACTTTTACTTTCTGTTATTTATATTAAATAAAATAAAAATAAATATTCTAACTGTTATCTGATTATCCGTCCAATATAAAAATACCCCGAAAATGAAAGTTCTCCAAATGCCCTGAAATTTAAATATGATTTCTTCTAGAATATTTGAGAATATTTGGCACTGAGAACACAGTAGGGGGTCATCCACCTGGCCACGAGGGTGGAGGGCGCGCCCTACCCCCCTGGGCGTGCCCCCTACCTCGTGGGCCCACGGTGGCCCCCCTCCACTTATCCTTTCACCCACACACTCCTTCTTCCTCCCACAAACACGAACAACCAGCTCAAACCCGAGTCCAAGCTCGTTTTGCTGCCATTTTCGACCTCCTTGCTCAAAGCACCTCTCACAAAACTGCTTGGGGAGATTGTTCCTTGGTATGTGACTCCTCCGTTGGTCCAATTAGTTTTTGTTCTAGTGCTTTATTCATTGCAAAATTGTGCCGCCTAGGTGACCATGTTCTTGAGCTTGCATGTCAAATTTATATGGTTCCAAGTAGTTTTGATGCATGATATATGCTCTAGGCACTTGTAGGAGTAGTTGCTATCAATATTATTGAGTTTGGTTTACTTTTATTTTGAAGTTACTAAAAAATTTCAGAATTTTTCAGAGGAAGAAATATGCTTAGAAAAATGTTCCAAGGTGGTTCTTCAAGGAAGCAAGGACCCAGGCTTGCAATGCGTGATGCTGATGAAGAGCCACCAAGAGACGCTCCAGTGCGTCCTTGTGAATGGCCTTCCGAGAACTTTATGGATCGAGCGGGAATTAAGGAAGAATTTAACGCATATTTGCGTAATGCTGATCTTGTGAGCTTCGAGGAAGAGAAGTGCAGTCAGTATCACTAGCTCACTAGTTCCTTTGTGAGGAGGTTTGAATTTTCATCTTCACGTAATTCTCCAACTGTCCTGTTTGATCTTTATGAAAATTCTTACACTATGGACTTAGAGGATTTTACCACTGCTTGCAAACTTCCACAATGGGGTAGTATCAGGGATCCTCATAAATCTGAATTTAGAGATTTTCTTGCTAGTATAACTGTGGGGGAATCTAGAGATATAACACAAGCTACCATAGGGAGCATTCACTTTCCTGCTGTACATTATTTTGCTCTCTTCATAGGTAGATGCATTAATGGTAAAGATGAAGCATGTCATATGTGTGTTCCTGACCTCAGTATTCTTAGGAGTGCTGTGTTAGGAGACAAATCTTATAATTTGGGAGCCATTGTTGCACGTAGGTTGCATCTTAATAGATTTAATGGAGATTTCTTTGGTGGAATTTATGCAACCTGCATAGCTAATTGTCTTGATGTAGCCATACGCGAAGATGATATTGAATTACCTCCTGCTTACCTAAACTTTAATGCTATGCTTCACCACCAGTTTGTTGAGAGGAATGAATCACCTCTCCAGTATCGACTAATCTTTGACAGACGGCGTGCTGTCCATATTACTCTCCCTGCTCCTGCCTTCTTTGATCATCAGGAAAAAGGAAGATATGTTATTACCAGAGAGGAGGCAGATGAGTGCGAGAGGAGAGCGGAGGCCGCTCGTCGCCACGGTGCAGCTCAGGAGGCGATAGCCGCTGCATCGCAGTACGACCCCAACTATTATTATGGATATCCGCCAGGCCAGCTGTGGCCATAGACCAACTTAGGCCAAAAGCCTAATCTTGGGGGAGTACATATTTCCCAGCGACATTACATTTATGTTCACACACTCATTTCTAGATGTCGGTGCTCATACTTTTTCATTGTATCATCCATGCTAGTTTACTTTCCTTTTTAAGCTTTCTTCTTGTGTGTTTAATAAACCTTAATAAAAACCAAAAAAATTAGTTGTAGCTTTTAATTAGTTTACTTTCCATGCTTGTAGTAGTAATTAAAAAGAAAACCCAAAAAGATTTCCTGTTCTTCTTTTGCTTGTTGGGAGCTTTCCCATGTAAATAGTTTTATTTCTTTTTTTGGGGGGGTCGATAGGAGAAGACCATGATTAAATTGTTGAAGTGGCTCTTATATGCATAAATGTTGATCTGACAAAAGAGCTCATATTGCCTTGTCTTCTCCTGTTTATTGAATGCTTGCAGATTCCAGCTTAGTCCAATGCACGTGCATAATTATTATTATTTACATCGTTCGGTCATGCAAGTGAAAGGCAATTATGACAATATATGATGGTCTGACTGAGATGAGAAAGGCTGGTATGAAATCGACCTCTTTTGTTTTGGTAAATATGATTAGTTCATCGTTCCTGATTCGGCCTATTATGAATAAACATGTTTGCAATGACAACTAGAGATCATAGTTTTGTGCCATGCTTGATTAGCTATGAGTTATAATGGTTTACCTTGCATGCCAACATGCTATTGAAATGGTTATGATGTGGTATGATAGGGTGGTATCCTCCTCTTAATGATTTAAGTGACTTGACTTGGCGCATGTTCACGCATGTAGTTGAAACAAAATCAACGTAGCCTTCACGATATTTATGTTCATGATGGATTATATCCTACTCATGCTTGCATTCGGTGTTGATTAATTTTAATGCATGTTCATGACTGTTGTCGCTCTCTAGCTGGTCGCTTCCTAGTCTTTTGCTAGCCTTCACCTGTACTAAGCGGGAATACTGCTTGTGCATCCAATTCCTTAAACCCCAAAGTTATTCCATATGAGTGCACCATACCTACCTATATACGGTATCTACCTGCCGTTCCAAGTAAATTTGTATGTGCCAAACTCTAAACCTTCAAATAAATATCCTGTTTTGTATGCTCGAATGGCTCATGTATCAACTAGGGCTGTCCGTATCTTCCATGTTAGGCGGGTTATTCTCAAGAGGAGTGGACTCCGCTCCTCACTCACGAGAAACTGGCTGGTCACCGGGATGCCCAGTCCCATGCTTTATGCAAACTAAATCAAAATAATTGCAAACAAAACTCCCCCTGGGACTCTTGTTAGTTGGAGGCACTCGTTGTTTCGAGCAAACCATGGATTGATGCTTGTTGGTGGAAGGGGGAGTACAAACTTTACCATTCTATTTGGGAACCGCCTATAATGTGTGTAGCATGGAAGATATCGCCATCTCTTGGTTGTTATGTTGACAATGAAAGTATACCGCTCAAAATATTATTCATCTCTATTTCAAAACCGAGCTCTGGCACCTCTACATATCCCTGCTTCCCTCTGCGAAGGGCCTATCTATTTACTTTTATGCTGTGTCATCATCTTCTTATTAAAAAGCACCAGTTGGAGAGCATCGCTGTCATTTGCATTCATTATTGTTAGTTTACATTGGGTATGACTTGACTGGATCTCTTTTACCATGAATTACAATGTCTAGTGAGTCCTTGATCTTTAAAGGTGCTCTGCATTTATGTTTTGCGGTCTCAGAAAGGGCTAGCGAGATACCATCTTGTTATATCATATTATGATTGTTTTGAGAAAGTCTTGTCATCCGAGATTTATTATTATTGCTCGCTAGTTGATTATGCCATTGATATGAGTAAACTTGAGACCTAAGTGTTATTGTGAATGTGGTTAGTTATAATCTTTGCTGAAAACTAGAATGCTGGCTTTACATATTTACAGCAACAAGAGCAAACAGAGTTTGTAAAAGTTTTTCTTTATCACTTTCAGTTTGTCAACTAAATTGCTTGAGGACAAACAAAGGTTTAAGCTTGGGGGAGTTGATACTTCTTCGTCGTATCTACTTTTCTAGACACTTTTGCCCTTGTTTTGGACTCTAACTTGCATGTTTTGAATGGAACTAACCCGGACTGACGCTGTTTTCAGCAGAATTACCATGGTGTTATTTATGTGCAGAAACAAAAGTTCTCGGAATGAGCTGAAACTTCACGGAGCAACTTTTTGGAAAATATAAAAAATACCTGCAAAAGATGAAGGCCACGGGACCCACCACCTGTCCACGAGGGTTGGGGGCGCGCCCCCTACCTCGTGGGCCCCCTGGAGCTCCTCCGACTCCAACTCCAACTCTATATATCTATTTCGGGGAGAAAAAATCAGAGAGAAGAAATCATCGCGTTTTACGATACGGAGCCACCGCCAAGCCCTAAAACCTCTCGGGAGGGCTGATCTGGAGTCCGTTTAGGGCTTCGGAGAGGGGAATCTGTCGCCATCGTCATCATCAACCATCAACCATCCTCCATCACCAATTTCATGATGCTCACCGCCGTGCGTGAGTAATTCCATCGCAGGCTTGCTAGAAGGTGATGGGTTGGATGAGATCTATCATGTAATTGAGTTAGTTTTGTTAGGGTTTGATCCCTAGTATCCACTATGTTCTGAGATTGATGTTGCTATGACTTTGCTATGCTTAATGCTTGTCACTAGGGCCCGAGTGCCATGATTTCAGATCTGAACCTATTATGTTTTCATCAATATATGAGAGTTCTTGATCCTATCTTGCAAGTCTATAGTCACCTATTATGTGTTATGATCCGTTAACCCCAAAGTGACAATAATCGGGATACGTACCGGTGATGACCGTAGTTTGAGGAGTTCATGTATTCACTATGTGTTAATGCTTTGGTCCGATACTCTATTAAAAGGAGGCCTTAATATCCCTTAGTTTCCGCTAGGACCCCGCTGCCACGGGAGGGTAGGACAAAAGATGTCATGCAAGTTCTTTTCCATAAGCACGTATGACTATATTCAGAATACATGCCTACATTACATTGTTGAATTGGAGCTAGTTCTGTGTCACCCTATGTTATGATTGTTACATGATCAACCGCATCCGGCATAATTCTCCAACACCGATCCATTGCCTACGAGCTTTCCACATATTGTTCTTCGCTTATTTACTTTTCCGTTGCTATTGCTATCATCATTACAAAATACCAAAAACATTACTTTTGCTACTGTTACCTTTTGCTACCGTTACCACTACTATCATATTACTTTGCTACTAAATACTTTGCTGTAGATATTAAGTTTCCAGGTGTGGTTGAATTGACAACTCAGCTGCTAATACTTGAGAATATTCTTTGGCTCCCCTTGTGTCGAATCAATAAATTTGGGTTGAATACTCTACCCTCGAAAACTGTTACGATCCCCTATACTTGTGGGTTATCATGAGTCATGACGGATGTCACTAGGGAGAACCGCCTCTGCTCCGTAGACCATGAAGAAAGGTGTGTAACCCGTCGATCTGTTTGGTGTGGTGTTGATACTCCATAACACAGAAGGTAAATCTTCTACCCAACAACCCGGTGTCTGCTTTAAAGGAACCATAAGCCGGGGTTTGATACCTCTCAAAATTTCTTGATTTGCCCTCTCTGCTTGACCATTAGACTGGGGGTGAGCTACTGATGCTACATCAAGCCGGATGTGCTCATGTTGACAAAATTCCTCCATATCTCCTTTGGACAGGTTAGTACCATTGTCAGTGATAATGCTATGTGGAAAACCAAACCAGAATATCACCTTTTTAATGAATTGAACCGCCGTGGCTGCATCACACTTACTGACTGGCTCTGCCTCTACCCACTTGGTAAACTTGTCAACTGCCACTAATAGGTGCGTCTTTTTGTCCTTGGATCTCTTAAAGGGTCCAACCATATCGAGCCCCCAAGTTGCAAACGGCCAAGTGATTGGAATCATTCTCAACTCCTGAGCCGGAACATGAGCGCGGTGTGCAAATTTCTGACAACCGTCACACCTTTTGACTAAATCCTCAACATCAACATGAGCCGTCAACCAATAGAAGCCGTGACGAAAAGCCTTAGCCACCAAGGATTTTGAACCGGCATGGTGACCACAATCTCCTTCGTGGATTTCTCGCAAAATCTCACAACCCTCTTGAGGAGTTACACAACACTGAATTGCTCCTGTGACGCTATAACGATGTAACTCCCCATTGATAATGGTCATTGACTTGGATCGCCGGATTATCTACCGGGCCAAGGTTTCATCCTCCGGTAACTCGCCCCGGTTCATGTAAGCCAGGTACGGGACTATCCAATCCGGTATGACATGCAAAGCGGCCACCAATTGGGCCTCCGGGTCAGGAATAGCCAACTCCTCTTTTGTGGGTATCTTGACCGACGGATTATGAAGTACGTCGAGGAAGACATTTGGTGGCACCAATTTACGCTGAGAGCCTAGACGACTTAAAGCGTCCGCCGCTTCATTTTTTCGCCGGTCTATATGGTCAACTTGATAGCCCTTGAAATGACCAGCCACTATGTCCACCTCTCGTCGATATGTAACCATGAGTGGTGTTGGGGATCGTAGCAGAAATTTAAAATTTTCTACGCATCACCAAGATCAATCTATGGAGTAATCTAGCAACAAGGGGAAGGGGAGTGCATCTACATACCCTTGTAGATCGCTAAGCGGAAGCGTTACAAGAACGCAGACGAAGGAGTCGTACTCGTAGCGATTCAGATCACGGTTGATTCCGATCTAAGCGCCGAACAACGGCGCCTCCGCGTTCAACACACGTGCAACCCGGTGACGTCTCCTACGCCTTGATCCAGCAAGGGGAGAAGGAGAGGTTGGGGAAGACTCCGTCCAGCAGCAGCACGACGGCGTGGTGGTGGTGGAGGAGCGCGGGACTCCAGCAGGGCTTCGCCAAGCACTACGAGAGACGAGGAGGGAGAGGGGTAGGGCTGCGCCAACAGGGGAAGAACTTCGTGTGTGTTGGGCTGCCCCTTTGCCTCCACTATATATAGGGGGAGAGGGAGGGCTGTGCCCCCACCTAGGGTTTCCACCCTAGGGGTGGCGGCAGCCCCAATCCCCATCTGGGGTGGCGGCCAAGTAGGGGGGAGAGGGAGGCGCACCAGGCATGGGCCTTAGGGCTCATCTGCCCTTAGGGTTTGCCCCCTCTGAAGGAAATATGCCCTAGAGGCAATAATAAAGTTATTATTTATTTCCTTATATCATGATAAATGTTTATTATTCATGCTAGAATTGTATTAACCGGAAACATAATACATGTGTGAATACATAGACAAACAGAGTGTCACTAGTATGCCTCTACTTGACTAGCTCGTTAATCAAAGATGGTTATGTTTCCTAACCATGGACAAAGAGTTGTTATTTGATTAACGGGATCACATCATTAGTTGAATGATCTGATTGACATGACCCATTCCATTAGCTTAGCACCCGATCGTTTAGTATGTTGCTATTGCTTTCTTCATGACTTATATATGTTCCTATGACTATGAGATTATGCAACTCCTGTTTGTCGGAGGAACACTTTGTGTGCTACCAAACGTCACAACGTAACTGGGTGATTATAAAGGAGCTCTACAGGTGTCTCCAAAGGTACATGTTGGGTTGGCATATTTCGAGATTAGGATTTGTCACTCCGAATGTCGGAGAGGTATCTCTAGGCCCTCTCGGTAATGCACATCACTTAAGCCTTGCAAGCATTGCAACTAATGAGTTAGTTGCGGGATGATGTATTGCGGAACGAGTAAAGAGACTTGCCGGTAACGAGATTGAACTAGGTATTGGATACCGACGATCGAATCTCGGGCAAGTAACATACCGATGACAAAGGGAACAACGTATGTTGTTATGCGGTCTGACCGATAAAGATCTTCGTAGAATATGTAGGAGCCAACATGGGCATCCAGGTCCCGCTATTGGTTATTGACCGGAGACGTGTCTCGGTCATGTCTACATTGTTCTCGAACCGTAGGGTCCGCACGCTTAAGGTTTCGATGACAGTTATATTATGAGTTTATGAGTTTTGATGTACTGAAGGAGTTCGGAGTCCCGGAAGAGATCGGGGACATGACAAGGAGTCTCGAAATGGTCGAGACGTAAATACCGATATATTGGACGACTATATTCGGCTTCGGAAAGGTTCCGAGTGATTCGGGTATTTTTCGGAGTACCGGAGTGTTACGGGAATACGGGGGAGAAGTATTGGGCCTTATTGGGCCATACGGGAAAGAGAGAGGGGCTGCCTAGGGCAGGCCACGCACCCCCCCAAGGCCTAGTCCGAATTGGACTAGGGGGAGGGGCTGCGCCCCTTCCCTTGTTTCCTACTCCTACTACATGGAAGGACTCCTAGTTGGACTAGGAAAGGGGAATCCTACTCCCGGTGGGAGTAGGACTCCCCTAGACGCGCCATAGAGAGGGCCGGCCCTCCCCTCCTCCACTCCTTTATATACGGGGGCAGGGGCACCCCATAGACACACAAGTTAATCTTCATGCTTGTTCCTTAGCCGTGTGCGGTGCCCCCCTCCACGATATTACACCTCGGTCATATTGTAGCGGTGCTTAGGCGAAGCCCTGCGATGGTTGAACATCAAGATCGTCACCACGCCGTCGTGCTGACGGAACTCCTCCCCGAAGCTTTGCTGGATCGGAGCCCGGGGAGCGTCATCGAGCTGAACGTGTGCCAAGAACTCGGAGGTGCCGGAGTAACGGTGCTTGGATCGGTCGGATCGGGAAGACGTACGACTACTTCCTCTATGTTGCGTCAATGCTTCCGCTTCGGTCTACGAGGGTACGTAGACAACACTCTCCCCTCTCGTTGCTATGCATCACCATGATCTTGAGTGTGCGTAGGAAATTTTTTGAAATTACTACGAAACCCAACAGTGGCATCCGAGCCTAGGTTTTTATGGTTTGATGTTATATGCACGAGTAGAACACAAGTGAGTTGTGGGCGATATAAGTCATACTGCCTACCAGCATGTCATACTTTGGTTCGGCGGTATTGTTGGATGAAGCGGCCCGGACCGACATTACGCGTACGCTTACACGAGACCGGTTCTCCCGACGTGCTTTGCACATAGGTGGCTTGCGGGTGACAGTTTCTCCAACTTTAGTTGAACCGAGTGTGGCTACGCCCGGTCCTTGCGAAGGTTAAAACAGCACCAACTTGACAAACTATCGTTGTGGTTTTGATGTGTAGGTAAGATTGGTTCTTGCTTAAGCCCGTAGCAGCCACGTAAAACTTGCAACAACAAAGTAGAGGACGTCTAACTTGTTTTTGCAGGGCATGTTGTGATGTGATATGGTCAAAACGTGATGAGATATAAGTTGTTGTATGAGATGATCATGTTTTGTTAAAGTTATCGGCAACTGGCAAAAGCCTTATGGTTGTCTCTTTATTGCATAAGATGCAAGCGCCAAATAATTGCTTTACTTTATCGCTATGCGATAGCAATAGTTGCAAGAGCAATAGTTGGCGAGACGACCGTGTGACGACACATTGATATAGATCAAGATGATGGAGATCATGGTGTCATGCCGGTGACGATAGAGATCATAATAGTACTTTGGAGATGGAGATCAAAGGCGCAAGATGATGATGGCCATATCATGTCACATATTTTGATTGCATATGATGTTTATCTTTTATACATCTTATTTTTCTTAGTTTGACGGTAGCATTTTAAGATGATCTCTCACTAATTATCAAGAAGTATTCTCCCTGATTATGCACCGTTGCGAAAGTTCTTCGTGCTGAGACACCACGTGATGATCGGGTGTGATAGGCTCTACGTTCAAATACAACGGGTGCAAAACAGTTGCACACGCGGAATACTCAGGTTATACTTGACGAGCCAAGCATATACAGATATGGCCTCGGAACACGGAGACCGAAAGGTCGAGCATGAATCATATAGTAGATATGATCAACATAGTGATGTTCACCAATTAAACTACTCCATCTCACGTGATGATCGGACATGGTTTAGTTGATTTGGATCACGTGATCACTTAGAGGATTAGAGGGATGTCTATCTAAGTGGGAGTTCTTAAGTAATATGATTAAATTGAACTTAAATTTATCATGAACTTAGTCCTGGTAGTATTTTGCAAATCATGTTGTAGATCAATAGCTCGTGTTGTTGCTTCCCTGTGTTTATTTTGATATGTTCCTAGAGAAAATTGTGTTGAAAGATGTTAGTAGCAAAGATGCGGATTGGATCCGTGATCTGAGGTTTATCCTCATTGCTGCACAGAAGAATTATGTCCTTGATGCACTGCTAGGTGACAGACCTATTGCAGGAGCAGATGCAGAAATTATGAACGTTTGGCTAGCTCAATATGATGACTACTTGATAGTTTAGTGCACCATGCTTAATGGCTTAGAATCGGGACTTCAAAGACGTTTTGAACGTCATGGACCATATGAGATGTTCCAGGAGTTGAAGTTAATATTTCAAGCAAATACCCGAGTTGAGAAATATGAAGTCTCCAACAAGTTCTATTGCTAAAAGATGGAGGAGAATCGCTCAACTAGTGAGCATGTGCCCAGATTGTCTGAGTACTACAATCGCTTGAATCAAGTGGGAGTTAATCTTCCAGATAAGATAGTGATTGACAGAATTCTCTAGTCACCATCACCAAGTAGAACTTCGTGATGAACTATGATATGCAAGGGATAACGGAAACGATTCCCAAGCTCTTTGTAATGCGGAAATTGATGAAGGTAGAAATCGAGAAAAACATCAAGTGTTGATGGTAGACAAGACCACTAGTTTCAAGAAAAGGGCAGAGGGAAGAAGGGGAACTTCAAAAAGAACAGCAAGAAAGTTGCTGCTCAAGTGAAGAAGCCCAAGTCTGATCCTAAGCCTGAGACTAAGTGCTTCTACTGCAAAGGGACTGGTCACTGGAACCGAAACTACCCCAAGTGATTGGCAGATAATAAGGATGGCAAAGTGAACATAAGTATATTTGATATACATGTTATTGATGTGTACTTTACTAGTGTTTATAGCAACCCCTCAGTATTTGATACTAGTTCAGTTGCTAAGATTAGTAACTCGAAACGGGAGTTGCAGAATAAACAGAGACTAGTTAAGGGTGAAGTGACGATGTGTGTTGGAAGTGGTTCCAAGATTGATATGATCATCATCGCACACTCCCTATAAATTCGGGATTAGTGTTGAACCTAAATAAGTGTTATTTGGTGTTTACGTTGAGCACGAATATGATTTGATCATGTTTATTGTAATACGGTTATTCATTTAAGTAAGAGAATAAATTGTTGTTCTGTTTACATAAATAAAACCTTATATGGTTACACACCCAATGAAAATAGTTCATTGGATCTCGATCGTAGTGATACACATAATCATAATATTGAAACCAAAAGATGCAAAGTTAATAATGATAGTGCAACTTATTTGTAGCACTGCCGTTTAGGTCATATTGGTGTAAAGAGCATGAAGAAACTCCATGCTGATGGGCTTTTGGAATCACTTGATTATGAATCAGTTGATGCTTGCGAACCATGCCTCATGGGCAAGATGACTAAAACTCTGTTCTTCGGAACAATGGAGCGAGCAACAGATTTGTTGGAAATCATACATACTGATGTATGTGGTCCGATGAATATTGAGGCTCGCGATAGGTATCATTATTTTCCGATCTTCACAGATGATTTGAGCAGATATGAGTATATCTACTTGATGAAACAAAGGTCTGAAACATTTGAAAAGTTCAAAGAATTTCAGAGTGAAGTGGAGAATCATCATAACAAAAATGAAAGTTTCTACGATATGATCGCAGAAGTAAAATATTTGAGTTACGAGTTTGTTCTTCAATTAAAACAATGTGGAATACTTTCACAAACTCATGCCACCTGGAACACCATAGCATAATGGTGTGTCCGAATGTCATAACCGTACTTTATTAGATATGGTGCGATCTATGATGTCTCTTACCGATCTACCACTATCGTTTTGGGGTTATGCATTAGAGACAGCTGCATTCACGTTAAAATAGGGCACCATCTAAGTCCGTTGAGACGACACAATCTGAACTGTGGTTTGGCAAGAAACCAAAGTTGTCGTTTCTTAAAGTTTGGGGTTGTGATGCTTATATGAAAAAGTTTCATCCTAATAAGCTCAAACCCAAATCAGAGAAATATGTCTTCATAGGATACCCAAAGGAGACTGTTGGGTACACCTTCTATCACAAATCCGAAGGCAAGACTTTTGTTGCTAAATTCGGAGTTTTTCTAGAGAAGGAGTTTCTCTCGAAAGAAGTGAGTGGGAGGAAAGTAGAACTTGATGAGGTAACTGTACCTGCTCCCTTATTGGAAAGTAGTTCATCACAGAAATTTGTTCCTGTGACTACTACACCAATTAGTGAGGAAGCTAATGATGATGATCATGTAACTTCAGATCAAGTTACTACCAAATCTCGTAGGTAAACCAGAGTGAGATCCGCACCAGAGTGGTACAGTAATCCTGTTCTGGAAGTCATGTTACTAGACCATGACGAACTTGCGAACTATGAGGAAGCGATGATGAGCCCAGATTTCGCGAAATGGTTTGAGGCCATGAAATCTGAGATATGATCCATGTATGAGAACAAAGTATGGACTTTGATGGATTTGCCCGATGATCGGCAAGCCATAGAAAATAAATGGATCTTCAAGAGGAAGACGGACGCTGATAGTAGTGTTACTATCTACAAAGCTAGAATTGTCGCAAAAGGTTTTCGACAAGTTCAAGGTGTTGACTACGATGAGATTTTCTCACTCATATCTATGCTTAAGTCTGTCCGAATCATGTTAGCAATTGCCGCATTTTATGAAATCTGGCAAATGGATAAACAAAACTGCATTCCTTAATGGATTTACTAAAGAAGAGTTGTATACGATGCAACTAGAAGGTTTTGTCGATCCTAAAGGTGTTAACTAAATATGCAAGCTCCAGCGATCCATCTATGGACTGGTGCAAGAATCTCGAAGTTGGAATATACGCTTTGATAAGTTGATCAAACCATATAGTTTTATACAGACTTGCGGTGAAGCCTGTATTTACAAGAAAGTGAGTGGGAGCACTACATCATTTCTGATAAGTATATGTGTATGACATATTGTTGATCGGAAATAATGTAGAATTATTCTGCAAAGCATAAAGGAGTGTTTGAAAGGAGTTTTTCAAAGAAAGACCTCGGTAAAGCTGCTTACATATTGAGTATCAAGATCTATAGAGATAGATCAAGACGCTCGATAAGTTTTTCAATGAGTACATACCTTGACAAGATTTTGAAGTAGTTCAAAATGGAACAGTCAAAGAAAAAGTTTCTTGCCTGTGTTACAAGGTGTGAAGTTGAGTAAGACTCAAAGCCCGACCACGGCAGAAGATAGAAAGAGAATGAAAGTCATTCCCTATGCCTCAGTCATAGGTTCTA
This sequence comes from Triticum urartu, assembly GCF_003073215.2. NCBI lineage: Eukaryota > Viridiplantae > Streptophyta > Magnoliopsida > Poales > Poaceae > Triticum > Triticum urartu. The sequence goes on from NC_053028.1 coordinate 602,910,541, forward strand.
TAAAGTATGCCATGTTGTGTACCAGATTTATTGTATACCATACATTGTGTTAAGACAGGGAGTACAATAGTGATCTAAGAGTAGATCAATGGACAGCGGCCAAAATTATCCTTACTGGAATAAGGATATGTTTCTCGATTACGGAGGTGACAAAAGGTTCGTCGTAAAGGGTTACGTCGATGCAAGCTTTGACACTGATCCAGATGACTCTAAGTCTCAAACTGGATACATATTGAAAGTGGGAGCAATAAGCTAGAGTAGCTCCATGCAGAGCATTGTTGACATAGAAATTTGCAAAATACATGCGGATCTGAATGTGGCAGACCCGTTGACTAAACTTCTCTCACAAGCAAAACATCATCACTTTTTTGGGTCTTAATCACATAGCGATGTGAACTAGATTATTGAATCTAGTAAACCCTTTGGGTGTTAGTCACATGGAGATGTGAACCAATCACATAAAGATGTGAACTATTGATGTTAAATCACATGCAATGTGATCTAGATTATTGACTCTAGTGCAAGTGGGAGACTGAAGGAAATATGCCCTAGAGGCAATAATAAAGTTATTATTTATTTCCTTATATCATGATAAATGTTTATTATTCATGCTAGAATTGTATTAACCGGAAACATAATACATGTGTGAATACATAGACAAACAGAGTGTCACTAGTATGCCTCTACTTGACTAGCTCGTTAATCAAAGATGGTTATGTTTCCTAACCATGGACAAAGAGTTGTTATTTGATTAACGGGATCACATCATTAGTTGAATGATCTGATTGACATGACCCATTCCATTAGCTTAGCACCCGATCGTTTAGTATGTTGCTATTGCTTTCTTCATGACTTATATATGTTCCTATGACTATGAGATTATGCAACTCCTGTTTGTCGGAGGAACACTTTGTGTGCTACCAAACGTCACAACGTAACTGGGTGATTATAAAGGAGCTCTACAGGTGTCTCCAAAGGTACATGTTGGGTTGGCATATTTCGAGATTAGGATTTGTCACTCCGAATGTCGGAGAGGTATCTCTGGGCCCTCTCGGTAATGCACATCACTTAAGCCTTGCAAGCATTGCAACTAATGAGTTAGTTGCGGGATGATGTATTGCGGAACGAGTAAAGAGACTTGCCGGTAACAAGATTGAACTAGGTATTGGATACCGACGATCGAATCTCAGGCAAGTAACATACCGATGACAAAGGGAACAACGTATGTTGTTATGCGGTCTGACCGATAAAGATCTTCGTAGAATATGTAGGAGCCAATATGGGCATCCAGGTCCCGCTATTGGTTATTGACCGGAGACGTGTCTCGGTCATGTCTACATTGTTCTCGAACCATAGGGTCCGCACGCTTAAGGTTTCGATGACAGTTATATTATGAGTTTATGAGTTTTGATGTACCGAAGGAGTTTGGAGTCCCGGATGAGATCGGGGATATGACGAGGAGTCTCGAAATGGTCGAGACGTAAAGATCGATATATTGGACGACTATATTCGGACTTCGGAAAGGTTCCGAGTGATTCGGGTATTTTTCGGAGTACCGGAGAGTTACGGGAATTCGCCGGGAGAAGTATTGGGCCTTATTGGGCCATACGGGAAAGAGAGAGGGGCTGCCTAGGGCAGGCCGCGCCCCCCCCCCCAAGGCCTAGTCCGAATTGGACTAGGGGGAGGGGCTGCGCCCCTTCCTTGTTTCCTACTCCTACTACATGGAAGGACTCCTAGTTGGACTAGGAAAGGGGAATCCTACTCCCGGTGGGAGTAGGACTCCCCTAGACGCGCCATAGAGAGGGCCGGCCCTCCCCTCCTCCACTCCTTTATATACGGGGGCAGGGGCACCCCATAGACACACAAGTTAATCTTCATGCTTGTTCCTTAGCCGTGTGCGGTGCCCCCCTCCACCATATTCCACCTTGGTCATATTGTAGCAGTGCTTAGGCGAAGCCCTGCGACGGTAGAACATCAAGATCGTCACCACGCCGTCGTGCTGACGGAACTCCTCCCCGACGCTTTGCTGGATCGGAGCCCAGGGATCGTCATCGAGCTGAACGTGTGCCAAGAAATCGGAGGTGCCGGAGTAACGGTGCTTGGATCGGTCGGATCGGGAAGACGTACGACTACTTTCTCTACGTTGCGTCAACGCTTCCGCTTCGGTCTACGAGGGTACGTAGACAACACTCTCCCCTCTCGTTGCTATGCATCACCATGATCTTGCGTGTGCGTAGGAAATTTTGAAATTACTATGTTCCCCAACACCCTCTTCTCTCTAGGCGCATGGGCCTTGGTGGGGAGGCACCCCAGCCCACCTAGGGGCTGGTCCCTTCTCACACTTGGCCCATGTATGCCTCCGGGGCCCGTGGCCCCTCCCGGTGGACCCCCGGACCCCTCCGGTGGTCCCGGTACACTACCGGTGATGCCCGGAACACTTCCGGTGGCCAAAAACATACTTCCTATATATCAATCTTTACCTCTGGACCATTCCGGAACTCGTGACGTCCGGGATCTCATCCGGGACTCCGAACAACATTCAGTAACCGCGTACATACTTTCCCTATAACCCTAGCATCATCGAACCTTAAGTGTGTAGACCCTACGGGTTCGGGAGTCATGCAGACATGGCCGAGACAACTCTCCGGTTAATAACCAACAGCGGGATCTGGATACCCATGTTGGCTCCCACATGCTCCACGATGATCTCATCGGATGAACCACGATGTCAAGGGTTCAATCAATCCCGTATACAATTCCCTTTGTCTATCGGTACGATACTTGCCCGAGATTCGATCGTAGGTATCCCGATACCTTGTTCAATCTCGTTACCGGCAAGTCTCTTTACTCGTTCTGTAACACATCATCCCGTGATCAACTCCTTGGTCACATTGTGCACATTATGATGATGTCCTACCGAGTGGGCCCAGAGATACCTCTCCGTTACACGGAGTGACAAATCCCAGTCTCGATTTGTGCCAACCCAACAGATACTTTCGGAGATACCCGTAGTGCACCTTTATAGCCACCCAGTTACGTTGTGACGTTTGGCACACCCAAAGCACTCCTACAGTATCCGGGAGTTGCACAATCTCATGGACTAAGGAAATGATACTTGACATTAGAAAAGCTTTAGCATACGAACTACACGATCTTGTGCTAGGCTTAGGATTGGGTCTTGTCCATCACATCATTCTCCTAATGATGTGATCCCGTTATCAACAACATCCAATGTCCATGGTCAGGAAACCGTAACCATCTATTGATCAACGAGCTAGTCAACTAGAGGCTTACTAGGGACATGGTGTTGTCTATGTATCCACACATGTATCTGAGTTTCCTATCAATACAATTCTAGCATGGATAATAAACGATTATCATGAACAATGAAATATAATAATAATAACTAATTTATTATTGCCTCTAGGGCATATTTCCAACAGTCTCCCACTTGCACTAGAGTCAATAATGTAGTTCATATCGCCATGTGATTAACACTCATAGGTTACATCGCCATGTGACCAATATCCAAAGAGTTTACTAGAGTCACTAATCTAGTTCACATCACTATGTGATTAACACTCAATGAGTTCTGGGTTTGATCATGTTATGCTTGTGAGAGAGGTTGTAGTCAACGGGTCTGTAATATTCAGATCCCTATGTATTTCGCAAGACTTTATGTCATATTGTAGATGCTGCTACCACGTTCCACTTGGATCTATTCCAAATTGATGCTCCATTATACGTATCCGGTATCTCTACTCAGAGCTATACAGATAGGTGTTAAGTTTGCATCGACGTAACTCTTTACGTCGAACTCTTTATCACCTCCATAACCGAGAAACATTTCCTTATTCCTCTAAGGATAATTTTGACCGCTATCTGGTGATCTACTCTCTGGTGATCTACTCTCTGGTGATCTACTCCTAGATCACCTTTGTACCCTCTTGCCAAACATGTGGCAAGGCACACATCTGGTGCGGTGCTCAGCATGGCATACCGTATAGAGCCTATGACAAAAGCATAGGGGACGACCTTCGTCCTTCCTCTTTCTTATGCCGTGGTCAATCTTCGAGTCTTACTCAACTTCATACCTTACAACTCAGGTAAGAACCCCTTCTTTGACTGATCTATTTTGAACTCCTTCAAAAACATGTCAAGGTGTGCGTTCTTTGAAAGTATCATCAGGCGTCTTGATCTATTTCTATAGATCTTGATGCCCAATATGTAAGCAGCTTTATCCAGGTCTTCCTTTGAAAATCACTCTTCAAACAACCGTTTATGCTTTCCTCAAATTCTACATTATTTCGGATCAACAATATGTCATCCACATATACTTATCAGAAATGTTGTAGTGCTCCCACTCACTTTCTTGTAAATACAAGTTTCTAGCAAACATTGTATAAACCTAAAAGCTTTGATCACTCTATCAAAGCATATATTCCGACTCCGAGATGCTTGATCTAGTCCATAGAAGGATTGCTAGAGCCAGCATACCTTTTAGCATCCTTAGGATCGACAAAACCTTTTATTGTATCACATACAACTTTTTCTTACGAAAACTGGTAAGAAAACTTGTTTTGACATCCATCTGTCAGATTTCATAATCGAAAAATACAGCTAATGCTAACATGATTCCGACGGACTTAAGCATCGCTACGGGTGAGAAATTCTCATCATAGTCAACTCCTTGAACTTGTGAAAAGACTCTTTCCCACAAGTCAAGCTTCATAGACGGTAACATTACCGCCCACGTTCGTCTTCTTCTTAAAGATCCATTTATCTCAATGGCTTGCCGATCATTGGGCAAGTCCACCAAAGTCCATACTTTGTTCTGATACATGGATCCTATCTCGGAATTCATGGCTTCTAACCATTTGTCGGAATACAGGCCCACCATCGCTTCTCCATAGCTCGTAGGTTCATTGTTGTCTAACAACATGATATCTAAGACAGGATTACCGTACCACTCAGGAGTAGTACATATCCTTGTAGACCTACGAGGTTCGATACCAACTTGATCCGAAGCTTCATGATCACTATCATTAACTTCCTATTCAACAGACGTAGGCGCCACAGAAAACATTTTTCTGTGTTGCATCACTCTCTGGTTGAAGTAAAGGTTCGACAACCTCATCAAGTTCCATCTTCCTCCCACTCAATTCTTTCGAGAGAAACTCCTTCTCGAGAAAGGACCCGTTCTTAGCGACAAACAATTTGCCCTCGGATCTGAGATAGAAGGTATACCCAAGTGTCACCTTTGGGTATCCTTTGAAGATGTGTTTGTCCGCTTTTGGGTTCGAGCTTCTCCGGCTGAAGCCTTAAGCATCGCAGCCCCAAACATTAAGAAACGACAACTTTGGCTTCTTGCCAAACCATATTCATACAACGTCGTCTCAACGAACTTAGATGGTGTCTTATCTAAAGTGAATGCAGCTGTCTCTAATGCATAACCTCAAAATAATAGCGGTAGATCGGTAAGAGACATCATAGATCACACCATATCTCATAAGGTTCGATTACGACGTCCGGACACACCATTACGCTATGGTGTTCCAGGTGGCTTCAACTACGAAACAATTCCACAATTTCTTAAGTGATTGCCAAACTCATAACTCAGAAAATCCCCCTTTGATCAGATCGTAGGAACATGATCTTCTTGTTATGATGATTCTTAACTTCACTCTGAAATCGCTTGAACTTTTCAAACGTTTCAGACTTGTGCTTCATTAAGTAAATATACCTATATCTACTCAAATCGTCAGTGAAGATGAGAAAATAGCGATATCCACCGCACGCTTCAATTCTCATTAGATCACACGCATCAGCATGTATGATTTCCAACAAGTCACTTGCCCGTTTCATTGTACCTGAAAACGGGGTTTTAGTCATCCTGCCCATGAGGCATGGCTCGCATGTGTCAAGCGATTCAAAATCAAGTGACTCCAAACATCCATCTATATGGAGTTTCTTCATGCATCTTACGCCAATATGACCTAAGAGGCAGTGCCACAAGAAAGTGGTACTATCATTATTAACTCTACATCTTTTGGCGTGAACATGTGTATTACCACAACTAAGATTCAATGAACCATTCACATAGGGTGCATGACCATGAAAGGTATTATTCATGTAAACAGAATAACCAGTATTCTCTAACTTAAATGAATAACCGTATTGCAATGAACATGATCTAATCATATTCATGCTCAACGTAGACACCTGATAACATTTATCTAGGTTCAATACTAATCCCGAAGGCAGATGGAGCGTGCGATGGTGATCTCATCAACTTTGGAAACACTTCCAACACACATCGTCACCTCGCCCTTAGCCAGTCTCCGTTTAGTCCGTAGCTTTTGCTTCAAGTCACCAATGATAGCAACTGAACCGGTATCCAATACCTAGGTGCTACCAGGAGTACTAGTGAGGTACACATTAATAACACGTATATACTTTGTTGAAGTTGCCAGCCTTCTTATCTACCATGCATTTGGGGTCATTCCGCTACTAGTGACCGTTCCCCTTACAATAGAAGCACTTAGCCTCGGGTTTGGGTTCAACCTTGGGTTCCTTCACTTGAGCGGCAACTGGTTTGCCATCCATGAAGTTTCCCTTCTAGCCCTTGCCCTTCTTGAAACCAGTGGTCTTGTTAAACCATCAACACTTGATGCTCCTTCTTGATTTCTACCTTTTGCGGTCTTAAGCACCGTGAACAGCTCCAGGATCAACTCCATCCCTTGCATGTCATAGTTCATCACGAAGATCTAGTAGCTTAGTGATAGTGGCTAGAGAACTCTATCAATCACTATCTTATCTGGAAGTTTAACTCCCACTTGATTTAAGTGATTGTAGCACCCAGACATTCTGAGCACATGCTCACTAGCTAAGCTATTCTCCTCCATCTTGTTGGCAAAAGAACTTGTCAGAGGTCTCATACCTCTCAACACGGGCATGAGCCTGAAATCCCAATTTCAGCTCTTGGAACATCTCATATGTCCTATGGAATTCAAAACGTCATTGGAATCCCGATTCTAAGCCGTAAAGTATGGTGCACTAAACTATCAAGTAGTCATCAGGATGTGTCTGTCAGGTGTTCACAACATTCACAGACGACATTGTAAGGGTTTGCACATCGAGTGGTGCATCAAATACGTAAGCCTTCTATGTAGCAGTGAGGACACTCCTCGGACTACGGACCCAGTCCGCATCATTGCTTACAATATCTTTCAACTTGGTCTTTCTCTAGGAATGTATTGAAACAGGGAGCTACAACGTGAGCTATTTATCTACAACATATTTGCAAAGACAATTTAGACTATGTTCATGATAATTAAGTTCATCTAATCAAATTATTTAATGAACTCCCACTCAGATAGACATCCCTCTAGTCATCTAAGTGAAACATGATCCGAGTAAACTAGGCCGTGTCCGATCATCACGTGAAACAGACTAGTCAACATCGGTGAACATCTTCATGTTGATCGTATCTTCTATACGACTCATGCTCGACCTTTCGGTCTTCCATCTTCCGAGGCCATGTCTGTACATGCTAGGCTCGTCAAGTCAACCTAAGTGTATTGCGTGTGTAAATCTGGCTTACACCCATTGTATTCGAACGTTAGAATCTATCACACCTGATCATCACATGGTGCTTCGAAACGACGAACCTTCGCAACGGTGCACAGTTAGGGGGAACACTTTCTTGAAATTATTGCGAGGGATCATCTTATTTAAGCTACCGTCGTTCTAAGCAAATAAGATGTAAAACATGATAAACATCACATGCAATCAAATAGTGACATGATATGGCCAATATCATTTTGCTCCTTTTGATCTCCATCTTCGGGGCTCCATGATCATCGTTGTCACCGGCATGACACCATGATCTCCATCATCGTGTCTTCTTGAAGTTGTCTCGTCATCTATTACTTCTACTACTACGGCTAACGCTTTAGCAATAAAGTAAAGTAATTGCATGACGTTTATGTTGACACGCAGGTCATAAATAAATTAAGACAAATCCTATGGCTCCTGCCGGTTGTCATACTCATCGACATGCAAGTCGTGATTCCTATTACAAGAACATGACCAATCTCATACATCACATATATCATTCATCACATCCTTTTGGCCATATCACATCACAGGGCACATGCTGCAAAAACAAGTTAGACGTCCTCTAATTGTTGTTGCAAGTTTTTACGTGGCTGCTATAGGTTTCTAGCAAGAACGTTTCTTACCTACGCCAAAACCACAATGTGATATGCCAATTTCTATTTACCCTTCATAAGGACCCTTTTCATCGAATCCGATCCGACTAAAGTGGGAGAGACAGACACCTGCTAGCCACCTTATGCAACTAGTGCATGTCAGTCAGTGGAACCAGTCTCACGTAAGCGTACGTGTAAGGTCGGTCCGGGCCGCTTCATCCCACGATGCCGCCGAATCAAGATAAGACTAGTAACGGCAAGTAAATTGACAAAATCGACGCCCACAACATCTTGTGTTCTACTCGTGCATAGAAACTACGCATAGACCTAGCTCATGATGCCACTGTTGGGGATCGTAGCAGAAATTTAAAATTTTCTACGCATCACCAAGATCGATCTATGGAGTAATCTAGCAACGAAGGGAAGGGGAGTTCATCTACATACCCTTGTAGATTGCTAAGCGGAAGCATTACAAGAACGCGGATGAAGGAGTCGTACTCGTAGCAATTCAGATCGCGGTTGATTCCGATCTAAGCGCCAAACAACGGCGCCTCTGCGTTCAACACACGTGCAGCCCGGTGACGTCTCCTACGCCTTTATCCAGCAAGGGGAGAAGGAGAGGTTGGGGAAGACTCCGTCCAGCAGCAGCACGACGGCGTGGTGGTGGTGGAGGAGCGCGGGACTCCAGCAGGGCTTCGCCAAGCACTACGAGAGACGAGGAGGGAGAGGGGTAGGGCTGCGCCAACAGGGGAAGAACTTCGTGTGTGTTGGGCTGCCCCTTTGCCTCCACTATATGTAGGGGGAGAGGGAGGGCTGTGCCCCCACCTAAGGTTTCCACCCTAGCGGTGGCGGCAGCCCCAATCCCCATCTGGGGTGGCGGCCAAGTGGGGGGGAGAGGGAGGCGCACCAGGCACGGGCCTTAGGGCCCATCTGCCCTTAAGGTTTGCCCCCTCTTCTCTCTAGGCGCACGGGCCTTGGTGGGGAGGTGCCCCAGCCCACCTAGGGGCTGGTCCCTTCTCACACTTGGCCCATGTATGCCTCCGGGGCCCGTGGCCCCTCCCGGTGGACCCCCGGACCCCTCCGGTGGTCCCGGTACACTACCGGTGATGCCCGGAACACTTCCGGTGGCCAAAACCATACTTCCTATATATCAATCTTTACCTCTGGACCATTCCGGAACTCCTCGTGACGTCTGGGATCTCATCTGGGACTCCGAACAACATTCGGTAACCGCGTACATACTTTCCCTATAACCCTAGCATCATCGAACCTTAAGTGTGTAGACCCTACGGGTTCGGGAGTCATGCAGACATGGCCGAGACAACTCTCCGGTAAATAACCAACAGCGAGATCTGGATACCCATGTTGGCTCCCACATGCTCCATGATGATCTCATCGGATGAACCACGATGTCAAGGATTCAATCAATCCCGTATACAATTCCCTTTGTCTATCGGTACGATACTTGCCCGAGATTCGATCGTCAGTATCCCGATACCTTGTTCAATCTCGTTACCGGCAAGTCTCTTTACTCGTTCCATAACACATCATCCCGTGATCAACTCCTTGGTCACATTGTGCACATTATGATGATGTCCTACCGAGTGGGCCCAGAGATACCTCTCTGTTACACGGAGAGACAAATCCCAGTCTCGATTCGTGCCAACCCAACAGACACTTTCAAAGATACCCGTAGTGCACCTTTATAGCCACCCAGTTACGTTGTGACGTTTGGCACACCCAAAGCACTCCTACGGTATCCGGGAGTTGCACAATCTCATGGTCTAAGGAAATGATACTTGACATTAGAAAAGCTTTAGCATACGAACTACATGATCTTGTGCTAGGCTTAGGATTGGGTATTGTCCATCACATCATTCTCCTAATGATGTGACCCCGTTATCAACGACATCCAATGTCCATGGTCAGGAAACCGTAACCATCTATTGATCAACGAGCTAGTCAACTAGAGGCTTACTAGGGACATGGTGTTGTCTATGTATCCACACATGTATCTGAGTTTCCTATCAGTACAATTCTAGCATGGATAATAAACGATTATCATGAACAATGAAATATAATAATAATAACTAATTTATTATTGCCTCTAGGGTATACTTCCAACAAGTGGGTCCTTAGAATCCCAAGTGCCAGATACCTGTTGAGCCACCAGGTCCGAGTCACCGAAACACTTAACCTGGCTTAAGTTCATCTCCTTAGCCATTCGAAGACCGTGGAGTAAGGCCTCGTACTCAGTTGCAGTGTTAGTGCAAGGGAACATTAAGCGAAGAACATGAAAAAACTTGTCACCTCATGGGGAAGTTAATATGACTCCAGCCCCCGAGCCCTCCAATTGCCTGGACCCATCAAAGTGAATAGTCCAATAAGTGTTGTCTGGCTTTTCCTCTGGCGCCTGCAACTCGGTCCAATCATTAATGAAGTCCACGAGTGCTTGAGACTTGATCGCTGTGCGAGGTGTATATTTGAGTCCGTGAGGTCCAAGCTCAATAGCCCACTTAGCAATCCGGCCAGTTGCTTCTCTGTTTTGAATGATATCTCCCAGAGGGGCTGAATTGACCACTGTGATAGGATGACCCTGAAAATAATGCTTGAGCTTCCAGCTTGCCATAAACACCCCATACACCAGCTTCTGCCAATGCGGATACCTCTGCTTTGATTTGATAAGCACCTCACTGATATAATAAACCGGCCGTTGAACCAGATACTCCTTTCCAGCCTCCTTGCGCTCCACAATGATAACCACACTAACAGCCCGGGCATTAGCAGCCACATATAGCAGTAAAGGCTCTTTATCAATCGGAGCCGCAGGGACAGGCGGTTCAGCTAACTGTCTCTTCAAATCTTCAAACGCTTTATCAGCCGCGTCACTCCAGACAAAATCATCTGTTTTCTTTAATATCTGGTATAGAGGGATAGCCTTCTCCCCAAGACGACTGATAAACCGGCTCAAAGCCGCAATCCGGCCGGCTAAACGTTGAACGTCATTGATACACGCCAGTTTAGCCAGGGATGTGATAGCTGAATTTTTTTCCGGATTAGCCTCAGTGCCCCTGTTAGACACTACAAAACCCAAGAGTTTGCCTGCCGGAACACCAAAGACACATTTGTCCGGATTAAGCATCATCTTATAGACCCGGAGGTTGTCAAAAGTCTCTCTCAAGTCATCTATCAATGTTTCCTCCTTCCTGGACTTCACCACAATATCATCCACGTATGCATGAACATTGCGCCCAATCTGCTTATGAAGACAATTCTGAACACAGCGCTGATAAGTCGCCTGGGCACTCTTGAGTCCAAAGGGCATGTAGACATAGTAGAAGGCTCCAAAGGGAGTTATAAAAGTTGTTTTCTCCTGGTCCTTAACTGCCATTTTGATCTGATGATAACCAGAGTAAGTATCCAGAAAACACAAACGATCGCAACCCACCGTAGCATCAATAATCTGATCAATACGAGGGAGGGCAAAGGGATCTGCTGGACAAGCCTTGTTCAAATCTGTGTAGTCCACACACATACGCCAAGTGCCGTTTTTCTTAAGAACCAGCACCGGATTAGCTAGCCACTCAGGGAGAAAAACCTCCATAATAAACCCTGCTGCCAAGAGCCGAGCTACCTCCTCACCAATAGCCTTACGCCTTTCTTCATTAAAGCAGCGGAGAAACTGCCTGACCGGTTTAAACTTAGAATATATATTAAGCGTGTGCTCAGCGAGTTCCCTCGGTACACCTGGCATGTCAGAAGGTTTCCATGCAAAAATGTCCCGGTTCTCACGGATGAACTCGATGAGCGCGCTTTCCTATTTGGGATCCAGGTTAGCGCTGATGCTGAACTGCTTGGATGAATCTCCAGGAACGAAGTCAACCATCTTAGTATCTGTGGCCGATTTAAACTTCAACGCCGGATCGTGCTCCGTAGTTGGCTTTTTCAAAGAAGTCATGTCTGCCGGATCAACCTTGTCTTTATAAAACTTCAACTCTTCTGTGGCACAAACCGACTCAGCGTAAGCCGCATCACCCTCTTCACACTCCAAAGCGATCTTCCTGCTCCCATGTACTGTGATGGTACCCTTGTGACCCGGCATCTGAAGCTGTAAATAAACATAACACGGTCTCGCCATGAACTTAGCATAAGCCAGACGCCCGAACAGGGCATGCTACAGACTCTTGATTTTCACCACCTCAAAAGTCAATGTTTCTGACCTTGAATCATGATCATCTCCAAAATCTACCTCTAGGGCTACCTTGCCTACTGGATATGCAGACTTACCAGGCACCACACCGTGAAAAACGGTGTTTGACGGTTTAAGATTCTTATCCGTCAACCCCATACGGCGGAAGGTATCATAGTAAAGGATATTGATACTACTTCCTCCATCCATAAGCACCTTGGTGAACTTATACCCCCAACTTGAGGTGCCACCACTAAGGCCAGATGACCCGGATTATCAACCCGGGGTGGGCAATCCTCTCGACTCCATAAAATTGGTTGCTCTAACCAGCGCAAATACTGAGGAACTACCAGTTCAACAGAGTTCATGGCCCTCTTGTGAAGCTTCTGATCACGCTTGCACAAGCTAGTGGTGAAGACATGATACTACCCACTATTCAACTGCTTCGGATTGCTCTGATAACCTGACTGCTGCTGTTGCTGATTCCCCTGATGATTATAACCTCCTTGATTACCCTGATTACCTTGATTACCATGTCCGGTCTGATTGCCTTAGAATCCTGAACCGGAGCTGCCACCTCCATAACCCGGCCCATGAAAACCGCCTCCTGAACCGCCGGGCGGGCCATTGTCATATTGAAACATATTTGTCGTGGTGGGCGCACGGCAGATGCCAAGGGATGGCTAAAGAGAGGAGGAGGCTCCAGGGCGCTGGTGGGCTCCAGAGGCGAGGTTGGCATGAGCGGGCATGGGACGCTGGACATACCCAGGTTCGGGGCTCTCCGGAGAGATAATACCCCTAGTCCTGCCGAGTGTTGTTGGATGATCGATAGTACAATGTCGCTCCTGGAGCTGTATGGAAGTGGAAGGAAACTGACCAAGGCTTAGGCAGTTCCCTCTCCTTGGGTGTTACTAACTTGGCGAGTGTGATGGAATGAGTTCTCTGGTGTGTCTATATCTCTCCTCCCTCCCCCTGCATGAGGGCTCATGGGGGGTTTTATAGGTCAACCCCCAGGGGTACAATGTTAATGTTACAAGTTGGTGGGTCCATAGTGTCGGCGTCCGGGGACCCGGGCTGGGTCCCGCTGAGGGCTTGTGGTTCGCCGGGTTCCCCTAGGTGCAGGCCCCGCGTGCCTAGGGGGACTATGCGCCATCTTGTCAATCGTCAGGGCGTGGCCGAGTCAAGTCGTGTACAGTGCTCTCCGTCAAGTCGTCGCTTGCTGTTGTCAGTGGCAGGGGCGGGGGAACTGTAGCCACGCTGGCCTTGGTCAGCGGGTAGGTGAGGAGCACTGTTGCTACGTACCCGCCAACCAGAGGCATGGGCGGAGCACTGTCGCCTCGGTCATCATTGATTGAAGCCTTGTCCCATCGCACGGCCTGGATGGGACGGGTGCTGACCCGTGGCTGGATTGCGTAGCACGCCACGGGTGGTGCTGTCTTGTTGAGGAAGCTTTGGTTGTGCCGGGTTCGGCTGTCTTGCGCTAGTTGTTGAGGCCGAGTCGACGTGTCTTGCCGGGTCGGCTAGTCTAGCCGGCTTGCGAGCGACCCGGCCAAGCGCGTGCCGGTATTGAGGGGCAGTGCTGACCCCGTTGTTTTTGAAGAAGATCCGGGTTCCGTTGCCTGCCCGGGGTCCATCCCCCCGACAATATTGGAATTCTTGAACTCCCGCATGATGAAACAATCCTTCCAAAGATGTGAAGCTGGCCTTTCCTTCGATCCATGCTTGGGACAAGGTTGGTTCAACAGTCGTTCCAGATTGGGGCCTAACCCTCCGCCCCTCTGGGGCTGTTTACCCTTACATCGTTGACCGTTGTCCTGAGCATTGGTGTTAGCCACAAAGTCCAAACTGTTGTCTGCCTTGCGCTTACCATTGTTCCCATGACCTGCCGGATGTGCTGCCTCCCTTTGGTATTGCCGTTCTTTTCCCCCTTCCCCAGTTTGTCGTCCTCAGACTCGGGGTCTTTGGTACTATCTGAATTGGCATATTTCACCAAAGCGGCCATGAGCGTTGACATGTCGTTGCAGTGATGTTTGAGCCTTCCTAACTTCAGCTTTAACGGTAGAAACCGGCAATTGCCCTCCAACGTTAATACTGCTGTGTCCGCATTGATGCGGTCCGACGAATGCAGGATAGCTGAAACTCGCTTCACCCAATGGGTTGTAGATTCCCCCTCCTCTTGAACACAAGCGGCTAGGTCCACAATTGACATAGGCTGCTTACATGTATCTTTGAAATTCTGGATAAACCGATGTTTTAGCTCAGCCCATGACCCGATAGAGTTAGCTGGTAAGCTCTTTAACCAAGTTCGAGCTGTCCCCTCCAACATCATGGTGAAGTATTTAGCACATACCGTTTCATCCACGTCTAGCATCTCCATTGCTATCTCGTAACTCTCAACCCATGACTCTGGTTGCAAATCGGCGGTGTAATTGGGCACCTTACGAGGCCCCATAAAATCCTTGGGTAGCCGTACATTGCGCAAAGCGGGGGTGAGACACGGCACCCCTAAAGAACTGAAGACCACACCTGGCTCCACTGAAGCGGTAGGACAAACCGGAGTAAGTTGACGAGCTGCGTGCTGAGCTGCTAACTCAGCTTCTCGGCGTGCACGACCATGATCCACCACATCCTGCGCATTAGCACTACCACCTGCCGGGTTATGTCCTCGCGATGAGTTACGGTGACGTGCACTGCTTGACACGGCCGGTTCATCCTCAACGTGCCTACTGTAGCTCCGACTCAGACGGGAAGTGGAGTGAATCCTCTCGCGACTGTGCGAATAAGCCTGCTGCTGGTTTAAAGTTGTCTAAAGGAGCTCTCTAGCCCGTCGTGTCTCAATCTCCACTGGTGACTCGCCGTCCATTGGGAGGGCTGCCAATCGTGAAGTGGTGGCCACAATGTTATCCAACGGGTTGGAGTAATGCCCTAGGGGCGTCGGAACGTACTGTGGCACGATGTTGTTCTGACGAGGGGGGTTCATCGGCTGAACCGGCGCTCCTGTTCCTGGTGCCTTGGTCCGGTTTCCCACCGGTTGGTTACCGGTTCCTGCTCCTGGCGTGTTGAAGAGATTTCTTGGCTCATAACCCGACGGGAGGTGCGACCGGTATCTCCTCCTCATGACATCCTCTAAGGCACTCTGATCCAGCATAAGCCGGTAGGCCTGAGCTTTCAACTCGGCCCATTCTGTAGCCATCCTGGTGTTCTCTGCTGCCAGGTGCGCTTTAGCCTGCGTTATCTGATCCTTCACCTTTACAATCTCCGCATTGTGCTGATCTCGGGTTGCGGCGTCCACTTCCGCTGCCATCAATGTTGCCAAAGCGTCAAACAAATTAGATAAAACCTAAGCCGGAGGCGGCGCAGAGCCCCCTGCTCCCTCTGGCGTCGCAGTTGCTGAACCAGAGAGCATTGCGGTGGCGGTAGAAGAGTGTTGCGCCGGTTGTGTAGCGGCCATGAAGATAGCGACCCGGTTTGGCAGATCGAGGGGGTCCGGAATACTGTTGCCATTGGAACCTCCGCTAATCCGGTCGTCCTGTAGCTGATA
The DNA here is from genome assembly GCF_003073215.2 of Triticum urartu. Lineage (NCBI taxonomy): Eukaryota > Viridiplantae > Streptophyta > Magnoliopsida > Poales > Poaceae > Triticum > Triticum urartu. The sequence continues at coordinate 602,926,484 of NC_053028.1, forward strand.
CAGTGACTCGGTCTCTCCGATTGAAGACTCGTCATCAGAACAGACAACATTTTCCCCATCAGATGCCGGTCCATCCTCATATTCCGCTCCATGGATGACACCTACGAAAACAAGCCTGGCTGCGGGCTGAACCTGTGTAACATCCCAAAATTCTAAATTTTGGAATGTTATAAACAAATAGATAGATTTGATTGATTGGTTGATTGATTGTCTGAAAGTGAGTGATGTTCGAAATTTTTTGAAAGTTAAATGAGAGGGAATAAAAGGACTTTCCCAAACTTTCACCTTTTTTAGATCCCCGAGAATTCAAATTGTTTTCATCACAAAACCCCAGAGAGAAGATGACATGACTTCTTCCATTTATTTAAATGACATGGGGTGTTGAAAATATTTGAATTTCATTTGGAAAATATTTCCAATTCTGAAACTTTACGCAACTCAATGACCCACGGAGAGAGTTGGGGATTTCGTTATTTTCATATTTGAGTTTTCTCAAATGTTGAGAATAGGATCATTTGATTTTATTTATTTTATCATCAATTATTTCTACTACAAAAATATGAGAGAGGGAATAAAATGACTTTCCCAAAATAAAGAAATATTGAGGATTTAATAAAAAATCAAATAAGATTTTATTTCGGAGTTTTTTGATGTTTTATTTGAATTCAGGAAAAATGTGTGTTTTTAAAAATTGCATTTAGGGCCCAAATAAATGTTCACCTTGTGCGGCTTGATTTTAGAAGCCCGTGAAAATTTATTTCGGAATTTTTGGAGTCTGTTTAGTATTTCTTTTTAATTTTCTTCCGAGCAGAATAATTAAGAAAAAACCGAACCGACTTCGGGCCGTACCCGAGCAGGACACCGCCCGGGGGCAGCCTTTAAATAGCGCCGCCCCAAGCCGCCCCAGCCCATCATCCCCGCCTCGATCCGCGCGCGCCACCGGAGCCGCTGCCGCCGCCGTCGACGATCCTGCCGCCCGAGGTTCGTCGCGCCTCGTTTTCTGTGCTGAAAAAGAGAGAAAAAATATTCGGCGTTCGTCGCTTTCTTTTCTCAGATTAAATCCGCGATTTTTCTGATCGCGATTCCTGATCCGATTTTCGTTTTAGTTTAACTTTTCGCTCATTTATCGGAATCAGGATTCAAGCGCCTAGGGATTCGTCTCGAAACCCTTTATCCGTTTAACCAACTTAAACAAGATTTTGCTACTGTAAAATTTGCCCTAGATCCAGATTACTAGAACGAAGTTGTTTTCTTTCGGAGTTTGACTTTCGTTGCTTCGTTCGATTTGATTCTTTTTGCCAACCGGAGTTCTTAAGTTGAACCTTCTGGTTAGATCTCTTATTTGAGTTTTACCTGTGCATTAGATGAGTACTTATTGTATGCTTGTTTGTTTGTCTGCGATAGAATACCCGGAGTGCGCCGCCTATTACTTTGAATCGTTAGGTTTCGCGGATCATCAGCAAGGCAAGTTCACACTTTGATCATATCCCCTTCATACCCAGTTTTCATTGCATTAGATCAAACCTCAAACATTGCATGATTAGGATCTAATTAAATTGTGGGATTGGGAAGTAGTTGATGAGGTAGGAACCTATTGCCCTGTTACTATCAAACCCTTGGGAGTTACTTCTACGTGTTGCTTATATTGCTATGCTATGCTCGTAGACGTGGTTTGGGTATGAGTGAAATCCATGATAGATGTGAGATTGTTATTTAATGGTTCAACTTAAGGTGGCAACTTGAATACACATCTGGGTGGATTGCTAGGGGCACCCTGGGGATATACCAGTGGACTTGCCCGGACACCTGGGGATATACCAGTGTTGTCCTAGGAGATCCCGGGGATATACCGTGTGATCATCCTACGGTCCGTCACCCAGGCTCAAAGGGATCATAAGATTATTCATGCTAGAAACTTTCGTGTGCAGCCACAAGCTATTATGGGCTCTAGCATAAGTTGACTAAGTGCGAACTCTTACAGTGGTAGACTAGCAGATGTAGGGGATGTAGGTGGTACGGTCTACCCGATCGTAAGGTGCTAGCGCTTCTGAAAGACTATGTCTCGGGTCATCCGTCTTCTCAAACACCATGTAGTGCGAGAAACCAAACGGAGGCGATCGAGTCTTGTGGGGAAAAGTGCGCAAACCTCTGCAGAGTGTATAAACTAATCATGATTAGCCGTGTCCCCGGTTATGGACGTCTTGAGTATCTAGTTCTTGGATTATCCTGTGATCTCATCACGTTACTTTAAATGAATTGTTGGGTTTTAATGATGATTCTTAATTGGGATTGAGAATGCCGTCAACCATTCTCAATGTTCAACAACCACCATGATAGTTAATTAAAATTTATTCCTTTGCAGTAGGGAAAAATTGGCTTTTCGCAAAACCCTTATAACCATAGAGCTTTTCCACCAGCCAAATATGCATGTAGTGATAGCCTTTATTCATCATTCTCTATGGTGTGAATTTGCCAGTACATTCAATGTACGACCCTCTGTGGCTGCAACGTCTCATGTTGCAGGATTTATCTATGGCGAGTAAGTGATATGTTAGGGTTACTGATTTCTACACTCAACTTTGCCGTTGGTGTGTTGATGGGAATCCACAACCTTGTTACTTCCGCTATTTTGGATTGAGGTAATAGTATTTACGTTACTTTTACATGTGATTTACCTCTGTTATAAATCCTCGAGTACTATGTGTGTTAGCATACCGATCCAGGGATGACACTTAAGCACAGAGACTTGATCCATTCGGGTCGGGTCGCTACAAGATGGTATCAGAGCACATGTTGACTGTAGGATGTGACCCTAGAAACTGGCAAGCCCATAGCAAAGATTTTTCTCTACAACGTTCCCTTTCAAAAGATCTTTTACCTCTCTTCTCTTTTGAGCTTATTCAAAAATTCCCTTGTAGTGAGACCATATCCCTTTTCCCTTTGGATCACTTGAAGATTCGACTGATGAGACCACTCTAAGAAGTACAAGATATCGGACAACTAAAGCCACTTCGGAATGAAGAGTATTTTCCGTGCATCTGAAAAATGGAAACTACAACGGTTGAGGACCGAAGACAAGGAGAATTTGAAGGCTATGAAGAATTTCCAGATTTGTATGACCTAGGAAGGCTGCCCCTATGGAACTTGACAGATTAAGGAAGTTGTCAATGCTCGAGATCAAGGTGTATCGGAGAAAGACTGAAACAAGGAGCATGAGAACTTGAAGTTTTGTCAAAGAAAACCCTAAGGCAGGAGATATCAAGTATGGAATGATAGCTCATGGGAATGACAAGAGCAGAAACACGGTTATCCGTGATGTCATCGCCCGCTGATGCTATTGTTACCATGCTGAGTTAAGGATGCATTTCTTCAGAATGGATTTGATGGAAGAAGGCTGATGGAGCACCTATTAGTAAGATGAAGTTTTAACCCTAGCCGGTGTATCACCAGGATCTGGAGTGTTACATCAAGAAGTTAAGATGGAGCTACAAGAAGCCGTATTTTGACAAGGAACATTTCGTGAAGAACTTAGGACCCAGAAGTTGAAGTAGCCAAGCTGGAGGAGCTACAACCTCGAGATACCGGAGATTTGTCAGGAACTGAAGGACAGTATGACCATGGTTCATGTGAAGGATGTTGAAACCAGAAGTTTGGAACGCAACTCCAGAATATTAAAGGATGTCACGAGAGACTTCACGTCAACAGAGTTGATCTTGCAAAAGAACTTGAGAAAGACAAGCATGATCGGAAGAAGCCATTGGAGGCATGAACAAGGCTTGAAGAGTTGGAGACGTTGAAGATTTATTGACCTCTAGAAGACCAAACCCCTGTTATATACCTACGTTAGATGCAATGGTTGTGAGGTGTCATTTGTTTGATGTTTTTTTCGACAGCCACAATAAAACCTGCCTTTTCAAAACCTTTGTTTGTATTGTGTGCATCTCTCTCGATCTCTCTTATCTCACCCCATAACCCATGGACCCAATAGATGATGAATGGAGATGAGCTCATATTTTCTAAACCGATGAGTCAATTGGAGACAGACCGATGGATTCAAGACATGGAGGATCACATGGAGAATAACCCTATAGTTGGAAATGATATGACCCAGTATGCTCTTCAGTTCTTTGAAAGAGGTGCTGCTACTTGGTGGAGGATGTACCAAACCATCAATGGATGGCAAGGAGTAACCACTTGGAAAGAATTTAAGTTGACTCTGCCAAAGTCTCGGTTTGTGTCCCAGAAGTTGAAGCCTTATGGAAAGGATATGAAGAAACCTGGTGCATGCAAGATTCGTTGAGAAGTAGGACACACCCATAAAGAACACAAGGATGAATGCCCAAATTGTGAAGGAAGTCACCCAGTTGAAGAATGCCCAACTAGGCATATTACTTGTTTCTTGTGTGAAGGGACTACCCACTACCCTGCTCAGTATCACATTTACCCCATGGTACAAAGAACCACCCAGAAGAAGAAAGAAGTAATGAAAGGAGCCCTCATGGAAACTTCAGAAGAAACTGTGATGAAGGAAGAGGTGGGGAACACACCCAAAGAAGAACCAATTAAACCCTGCACCAAGTCATGCTATTCATGTGGAGAAGAAGGACACATCTCCCAAAATTGTTTGAATGGGGATCTAGTAGAATTCCCGATGGAGGAAGTAGAGTATGACCCACAAGAAATAGAATCCATGATTGGAACAGAAAAGTCCAGGAAGAGAAGTAGATTGGATACCAGGAAGGACCTGAGCCATATCACCTATTACATGTGCAAGGAGTCATGGAACTACCTCAGCAGTTTCCCAAAAAGGAAACCTCGAGACTTGTCAGAAGTAACATGTTTTCGTTGTAATAGAGCAGGGCACTTTGCCAAAGAATGCCCCAAGGAGAAGGAAACTTGTGCTAGATAGTTGAGTTTGCAACAAAAGAAATGGAGTAGCAGAAGTGAGAACATTGTCTTTTATATTGAGGTGTTGAGTTGAGACATGTAATGGAGAAGCGAGAGATTGTAATCATTTGAGAATGAATAAAGTAGCATCGTTGGTACTGATATGGATTTTATGAGTTGTTACTCTATGAAGAAGGATTTTGACCATTTTGAGGATAAGAGAAATATGGTCTACGGAAGATTTGTGCATTTTAAGGGTTATAGTACCCTGTAAGAACCCTTGACCCCTGGAAAAGATAAGGATACTCCACCGAGTGAATTTTGGACAAAATGAATACGAGTTTTGTCTCGATATGTGTGATACCCCAAGAGTGTGTGGGATGAAGTTGGAGACCGTCAGTTGTTTGGACCAAATGTGATCAAGGAGTCAGAAGAGAATGTTAAGTTTATTCGAGATAGACTAAAGGTAGCTCAGTCCAGGCCGAAGAGCTATGTAGACTCAAAAAACTCAAGGAGGTAGTCTATGAAATTGGAGACAGATCATGTCTTCACGTGTCCCCTATGCGAGGAGTTAAACGGATTGGAGTTAAGGGACAGTTAGCCCCGAGATTTGTAGGACATACCGAGTTTTGGAGCATAGGGAGAAGTGGCCAACAAGTTGGAGTCACCCGAAGGACTGTCAGGAGTTCATGATGTATTTCACGTTTCCCAGTTGAAGAAGTGCCATGCATAGATGACCAATATTCCCCTGTAAAAATGCTTGACCCTGAAAAAGATAATGATGTTCCACGAAGTAGAATATGGACTTCATGAGTATAAATTTTATCTAGATATGTGGGATATTCCACGAGGATGAAGAGAAGAATTACTATTGGATATAAAGGAGGTATGATGTTGGAAATATGGATCAAGGGAAATTCCATGATGAGTCTGAGTACTCATGTCCGATTTTGGTGCAAATAGAAGAAAGGAAGTCAATACAATTGGATGGATTTAAGAATACTAGGAAGTTGGAAGTTGGAATAATTGGACTACAAGTTATGAGATGGGCCATAACCCACAGGCCCCAGGACCTGCCAAGAAGCAAGCACATTCTTGCTGAAGGAAAAACCCTGGAAGAAGTTACGATTTTATTGATAGACGATTTTATAGGAGTAACGCAAAACCTGAGAGTTGTGAAGGAACGATAGATGCTTGTCTGGCTTGCAGAATCTATGGATATATCCGAAATTCGTTCGTCGACAAGAGAAATTCTGCAATGCTTGTGAGAATGACCAAGTGTTAGTATGCGAGATTCGCTAAACTGTATACATGGTAATGATTTGGGTGCGGGATGGATTGATCACCATACCGACTTACTCTTATTATTCGCCTTGCTATATGGGATGGTAAATCTGAGTGACTTACCCATAGTAGAGAGACGGCGATATTAAACCTTGTTTAAGCCTTAGAATGGTATGGGTATTTTTTCCCCTTGTACAAGGCAGCTTTGCCAACCGTAGGTTATACGGTGAGGATCAACCCAGACCCATTTCCTGCAGGAGAATCCATAAATTATTGACCACCATGATATATCGATAGTTGTTTAGTTTTGGCGCCAGACTCGTCAGCTAAGAAGACCCAGTCTCGGAATAACCTTACCAAATGGAAGGACAGAAAAATTGTGGTAAAGGTTATGCCACTACCGGAAGAGCTTAGAGAAGGAATTTCTCGAGGATCTGAGAAGACCGACACTGTCAAGAATAAGGAGGGAGTATATGAGTTTTGATGGAACAGTAACCATGCTTCTAAGGATGGTAGCACTCCAGACCCCGTGTGATGATCGATGGATTTTGAGGAGACCCCCAAACCCTAACCTATTTCTTGCTAGCCTCTCCGAATCTCGAGGACGAGATTCATTTTAAGGGTGGTAGGTTTGTAACATCCCAAAATTCTAAATTTTGGAATGTTATAAACAAATAGATAGATTTGATTGATTGGTTGATTGATTGTCTGAAACTGAGTGAAGTTCGAAACTTTTTGAAAGTTAAATGAGAGGGAATAAAAGGACTTTCCCAAACTTTCACTTTTTTTATCCCCGAGAATTCAAATTCTTTTCATCACAAAACCCCGGAGAGAAGATGACATGACTTCTTCCATTTATTTAAATGACATGGGGTGTTGAAAATATTTGAATTTCATTTGGAAAATATTTCCAATTCTGAAACTTTACGCAACTCAATGACCCACGGAGAGAGTTGGGGATTTCGTTATTTTCATATTTGAGTTTTCTCAAATGTTGAGAATAGGATCATTTGATTTTATTTATTTTATCATCAATTATTTCTACTACAAAAATATGAGAGAGGGAATAAAATGACTTTCCCAAAATAAAGAAATATTGAGGATTTAATAAAAAAATCAAATAAGATTTTATTTCGGAGTTTTTCGGTGTTTTATTTGAATTTAGGAAAAATGTGTGTTTCTCAAAATTGCATTTAGGGCCCAAATAAATGTTCACCTTGTGCGGCTTGATTTTAGAAGCCCGTGAAAATTTATTTTGGAATTTTTGGAGTCCGTTTAGTATTTCTTTTTATTTTTCTTCTGAGCGGAATAATTAAAAAAACGAACCGACTTCGGGCCGTACCCGAGCGGGACACCGCCCGGGGGCAGCCTTTAAATAGCGCCGCCCCGAGCCGCCCCAGCCCATCAGCCCCGCCTCGATCCGTGCGCGCCGCCGGAGCCACCGCCGACGATCCCGCCGCCCGAGGTTCGTCGCGCCTCGTTTTCCATGCCGAAAAAAAAGAGAACTTTTTTTCGGCGTTCGTCGTTTTTCTTTTCTCGGATTAAATCCGTGATTTTTCTGATCGTGATTCCTGATCCGATTTTCGTTTTAGTTTAACTTTTCGCTCGTTTATCAGAATCAGGCGATTCAAACGCCTAGGGATTTGTCTCTAAACCCTTTATCCGTTTAACCAACTTAAACAAGATTTTGCTACTGTAAAATTTTCCCTAGATCCAGATTACTAGAACGAAGTTGTTTTCTTTCGTAGTTTGACTTTCGTTGCTTCGTTCGATTTGATTCTTTTTGCCAACCGGAGTTCTTAAGTTGAACCTTCTGGTTAGATCTCTTATTTGAGTTTTACTTGTGCATTAGATCAGTACTTATTGTATTCTTGTTTGTTTGTCTGCGATAGAATAACCGGAGTGCGCCGCCTGTTACTTCGAATCGTTAGGTTTCGCGGATCATCAGCAAGGCAAGTTCACACTTTGATCATATCCCCTTCATACCCAGTTTTCATTGCATTAGATCAAACCTCAAACATTGCATGATTAGGATCTAATTAAATTGTGGGATTGGGAAGTAGTTGATGAGGTAGGAACCTATTGCCCTGTTACTATCAAACCCTTGGGAGTTACTTCTACGTGTTGCTTATATTGCTATGCTATGCTCGTAGACGTAGTTTGGGTATGAGTGAAATCCATGACAGATGTGAGATTGTTATTTAATGGTTCAACTTAAGGTGGCAACTTTAATGCACATCTGGATGGATTGCTAGGGGCACCCTGGGGATATACCAGTGGACTTGCCCGGACACCTCGGGATATACCAGTGTTGTCCTAGGAGATCCCGGGGATATACCGTGTGATCATCCTACGGTCCGCCACCCCAGGCTCAAAGGGATCATAAGATTATTCATGCTAGAAACTTCTGTGTGCAGCCACAAGCTATTATGGGCTCTAGCATAGTTGACTAAGTCGTGCGAACTCTTACAGTGGTAGACTAGCAGATGTAGGGGATGTAGGTGGTACGGTCTACCCATCGTAAGGTGCTAGCGCTTCTGAAAGACTATGTCTCGGTCATCCGTCTTCTCAAACACCATGTAGTGCGAGAAACCAAACGGAGGCGATCGAGTCTTGTGGGGAAAAGTGCGCAAACCTCTGCAGAGTGTATAAACTAATCATGGTTAGCCGTGTCCCCGGTTATGGACATCTTGAGTATCTAGTTCTTGGATTATCCTGTTGATCTCATCACGTTACTTTAAATGAATATTGTTGGGTTTAATGATATTACTTAATTGGGATTGAGAATGCTGTCAACCATTCTCAATGTTTAACAACCACCATGATAGTTAAATAAATTTATTCCTTTGCAGTAGGGAAAAATTGGCTTTTCGCAAAAACCTTATAACCGTAGAGCTTTTCCACCAGCCAAATATGCATGTAGTGATAGCCATTATTCATCATTGCTCTACAGTGTGAATTTGCCAGTACATTCAATGTACTGACCCTCTGTGGCTGCAACGTCTCATGTTGCAGGATTTCTTATGGCGAGTAAATGATATGTTAGGGTTATGATTTCTACACTCAACTTTGCCGTTGGTGTTGATGAGAATCCACAACCTTGTTACTTCCGCTATTTTGGATTGAGGTAATAGTATTTACGTTACTTTTACATGTGATTTACCTCTGTTATAAATCCTCGAGTACTGTGTGTGTCAGCATACCGATCCAGGGATGACACTTAAGCACAGAGACTTGATCCATTCGGGTCGGGTTGCTACAACCTGGGCAGGGCTTGCACGCTGAGCCATCTCGATGATGTCGGTGCAGGTGTCCGGCTCAGGGCCCAGTTCGCCGATCTTGCCGATGAAGACGTGAATCCCACTAAAGGGGGCCCGGTACCCGTATTCGATTGAACCGGCCTCGGGACCCCATCTTGCGTCGTCGATGTAGAGCTTGCCGCGACGACTCTTCATCATTTGGCCCACGGTGCATCCCTTGAGTCCTTCGAAGCTGCCCTTCAAGAACTCGAAACCATCGTGCGATAGCCTCACGGTGGGTGCCAACTGTCGTGGGTTTGTCACGGCAGATGTCCTCGTGAAAGGACTTAGTCATGGAGCCATCGCTACGGGTTAGCTTAAAGGGGTTAAACCAAAGAAGGGATACGAGGGTTTTATACTAGTTCGGCCCCTTCGATGAAGGTAAAAGCCTACGTCTAGTTGTGTTGGTATTGCTAGGGTTTCGATGACTAGGGAGCGAATCTGCTTTGCCTGGCTCTCGAGTTGTTGTGTGTTGTCCCTAAACCGCTGTTGGGTCGTCCCTTTATATAAATAGGTTGATGCCCGCCAGTTTACAGAGTCCCGAGGACGGATCATAAATGTGTCCGGCTCGGTCTCTATTCCTTCTAACTTACAATACAAGTTACATGAAAGAGTCGGTTTACTTCTACAGGCCTTAACCCGCCTTCGGGCCTTGGGCCTTTGTAAAACGCCACCATCTTCACATCTTAATGGGCTTCCATCTTCATAGAGTTAACCCGGCTACTCCTGGCCGGTTTACGTCTAGTAGTAATATCCCCAACAGTCATGGCTATCGTAATTTTTCTCGGGCTTTGGTCACCCTCGGCTCACTGTAATTTTGCTTAGGTCATGTGCAAGCATGTTGATAGAAATGGCATTTTTAGAACTGTGTTTGCTCTAGGTCATGGCCATGGCATTTTTCATAATTGTTTAAGTACTGTTTGCTTTAGGTCATGGCCAAAAACACCAAACTAGTCTAAAGATCATGGCCATGGCATTTTTAAGAATTGTTTGCTCTAGCTCTAGGTCGTGGCCAAAAAGACCATGGCATTTTGAAGAATTATTTGTTATAGGTCATGGCCAAAACAGTGCCAAGATTTAGTTGTGTCTAGTTCAACATATTGCTAGTTAAAAAATCATTAAAAAGGCTCAAAATAACAATAGATTAAAAATAAATATTTTTTCTTTAATAACTAAATGTTTTTACTTTAATAACTAAATAATTTTACTTTAGTAACCAAATGTTTTTTACTTTAATAACTAAATAATTTTGATCATTTGACTTGCTAGGAATACGTATGTCCCCCGCCGTCTTCGGCACCCCGTCAAGAAGAAGGTATGTGACGATGTCGACATGCTCAACCGCGAGCTGATAGCATCTCACATGAGTATAATCAACGCCCTCAGGGAGTTGAATGCCTCGCTGAAGATGGAGAAGGATCCGATTATCGACAATAAGGCTGATCTCTTTGATAAGATATTTAAGCCGAGGGATCAGAAGCAAACCTCACTTATATTGTTTCTACGTGGGTCAAGGTCACCCAAGAAACATGACTTCTGACTTATATTGCAAGCTTTGGGCACGAGGCAAACCCCACCTTGTGCGGAGATGTCACCCGATTCTGAGTAGGCTTGTATGACAACTTTGAGGCTTCCTTTCAATTCTACAAAAACTACGTTTCTCAATAGACGAAGGTAACCGTATGAATCCTTAGGCATTGTTGTACCACGACAAGCAAGCAACACAACTTCCATGGGTGAGGCATCAGTAGTATAAGTGACTTCACCACCAATGATCTCAGCTGTCCGTGACGGTGAGAGGCATGCCATTTGACCGCCATAATCAAAAGTCCACGACCCATTTTTGACACAGACACCCAATATAGTGGCCTGAACAGTTTCATCAATCTGTTCCAAGCATAACTCCATCGTGCAGAAGCAAACGGTAGATACATCAGGATAATGTCCTGTGGTGTAATGGCGCGTCCCATTTACTCCTAGCTGGATTTCAAAGTCAACTGGATCAATAAACACAATGGCGCGAGACGGGCCAATCAGCTGGAAGAAAGGATCCTGCAAGAAGCATCAACGAACATAACATGTTAGCGAAAGAAGAGAATATTGATCAAAGCAATGCTAGCATATTTTATCCAACTAGTGTAAGATCTACAAAGCATAAAAAGAAGAAGAAGAGCAAATTATGCAAGGTACTTGCTTACGTGCGTCTTGGCTGAGCATCTGGGAGCTCCACCTATCGCAGAGAAGAGGGGGTTGCGATTGCGGTCCACGCAGTCCCGTGTAGCAATCATGCCATACAATATAAGTCAGAAGGATTCGATCATCATTCAGTTTGAAAAATGGCAACATATCCAAAATGATAGATGCAAATCTTACCTAATTATTTCTACGTGGTTGCATGCGGGTCATGCAAAACAACCGTTTGCATTGAAGGGATGCAGAAATCCTGCTCGACACATTTTCCCTTGGCTTCCTGGGGAAGCTGTCGGTTTGCGTACGTGTGTTCTAACTAAAACGTTTGCGATGAGTGTTTTATATTTAAAAATCATTGATGTTTTTTCAAAAGAAAATCGTTTGACAAGTTTGTACATTAGGAGAGAAAAACACAAGTTCGTTCAAACCATATCTTTCATTCAGTCACACTGCGAATTTATATTCATATGATCAAAAATTCGAGATACAGTATTAAACCCCCAAAAGAACTATTTCCAGCAGCGGCGGAGGCAGCGTGCCGTGCCGTCGTTGTCGTTGTCGTCCTCCAGGACGCCGTTGTTGAAGTCTTCAAGGCAGCACAAAATGTTCTTCACTTGTAAATCAAACATCATGTTGTTGCGCGATCGACGGGCGGGGCGCGGGAGGACGACAACTGGCGCCGCCGAGAGGTAGCGGTCGACAGCAGCATCCCATGCCGCTGAGCGGGGCGCGCGCGCGCACGGGCATGGGCGCGGCGGGTGGAGCCAAACGCACGGGGACCGGTGTCGCGGTGGGTGGAGGGGCGTGCACGGGCAGGGGCACAGGCGCGGCGGGTGCAGCCAAATGCACGGGGGCCGGTGCCATAGTGGGTGGAGGGGCGCGCACGAGCACGGGCGCTGGCGCTGGCATGTACATGAGCTCGCGCGGGTCCTCGGAGACCTCGCTGACGCCTGCTGCTTCCAGCTCTGCGATAGTGCTCAGCGACCAGCCCGTCAATGCTACGGGGATGGTCGCTGGCGCGGGCGCGGGGATGGGAGCTGGGACGGGAGCGGGGGAGCAACCGCCGCGACCAGCTCGTTTTGGGCCATGTCCATGAGGTCCAATTCCTCCTTATTTTCTATCTCCTCCGGCTCAGAGTCGACTTCACCAATTTGAAGACTAGTGGAAGATGATCATTCTGCGCCATGGCTTTGATGGAGGTCTGCGGGAGGGAGGGGAATGGGAGGCGAATAGTAAGGCCGCCCGTATTAAACAGCGGCTCAGGCACCATTAATGGAGAGGAAGGTAGGCGGCCATGGAAGATAAAGGGCTCGCTTCCCAGTGAGCCTGCGCAGCATACAGCTCGCACGCTTCCCGGTGAGCCTGCGCATTGGAGGACAGCCTGCAGACCTCTAGGTCAGCCAACGCACCGAACTTCGCTCGCACGCCTCTCGTTTAGTCAAGTTCAAGCAGCTGTTCGCACGGCACCTCCTATAGCCATTAAAACGAAGACACGTGGCGTCACGTGAATGGTTAATAGAACGCACACGATTTGAATTATACAACCGTTCGAAATATTAAAGTGGCAGCTATTTTCTCAAAATGCCTTTGTTGGCTGTTATTCCAGTGCGCCTTCTCTCAAAATCGACACGAAAAATACCACAATATGTTGGGTGCCATTCCATGATAGCATGCCAAGTCTCATGAATTTATGACGAGTTTTAGATTTACTAGAATTTAAAAACAAAGTATCTCAACATTTTACCGGCAATCAACGATGCCCGGGTGTTTGAAATTCATTCTCATTTGTTGCATGGGACCTAAGCATGCACCCAAGGACACATATTTGATTTTTTAACCAATTTATATGCACTGCCACATGTGCATGTAGTTCAAATGTGAATTATGCACATAAATGCATTGAAAACTCAGTTAATGCATAAAAATGTCCAAACGAACCCTGAAAAATCACAAAAATTGACACAACACTCCTGTTGTTCTATGTTGACACGAGAAAAAATTTGAAAGCAATAAGAGGCAATAAATATCGTTTCGTCCCCAAAGGTGGGACGTTCCCTATCGAAACCATAATGCTTGTTGTGAGAAGTTTTGGTCTGTGAGAAGTATATACCCAAACCTGCCCCAAATGGGACAAATTTTTTACTACGGCATGTTGATGCCGCTCCATGATAGCATGCCAAGTTTCATGAATTTTAGATGAGTTTTGAATTTACTACAATTTAAAAACCAGGCATCTCAACGTTTTGCCAGCAATCAACGGTGCCCTGGTGTTTGAAATTCATTCTCATTTTTTGCATGGGACCTAAGCATGCACCCAAGGACACATATTTGATTTTTCAACCAATTTATACGCACTGGAGCATGTGCATGTAGTTCACATTTGAATTATGCACATAAATGCATTGAAAACTTAGTTAATGCATAAAAATGTCCAAACGAACCCCAAAAAATCACAAAAATTGACACAACACTCCTGTTGTTCTATGTCGACACGAGAAAAAAATTGAAAGCAATAAGAGGCAATGGATATCGTTTCGTCGCCAAAGGTGGGACATTCCCTATCGAAACCATCACGCTTGTTGTGAGAAGCTTTGGTCTGTGGCAAGCTTATACCCAAACCTGCCCCAAATGGAAATTTTTTTTACCACGGCATGTTGATGCCGCCCCATGATAGCATGCCAAGTTTCATGAATTTCAGATGAGTTTTGGATTTACTAGAATTTAAAAACCAGGCATCTCAATGTTTTGCCGGCGATCAACGGTGCCCTAGAGTTTGAAATTTATTCCCATCTCTTGCATTAGACCTAAGCATGCACCCAAGGACACAGATTTGTCTTTACAACCAATTTATATGCACTTAAGCGTTTGCATGTAGTTCAAATTTGAATTATGCACATAAATATATTGAAAACTCAGTTAATGCATAAAAATGTCCAAATGAACCCCCAAAAATCACAAAAATTGAAACAATACTCCTATTGTTCTATGTTGACATGAGAAAAAAAATTGAAAGCAATAAGAGGCAATGGATATCGTTTCGTCCCCAAAGGTGGGACGTTCCCTGTCGAAACCACCATGCTTGTTATGAGAAGATCTGGTCTGTCAGAAGCTTATACCCAAACCTGCCCCAAATGGGACAATTTTTTGACCACAACATGTTGATGCCGCTCCATGATAGCATGCTAAGTCTCATGAATTTCATATGAGTTTTGAATTTACTAGAATTTAAAAACCAGGCATCTCAACATTTTGCCGACAATCAACAGTGCCTTGGTGTTTGAATTTCATTCCCATCTCTTGCATGGGACCTAAGTGAGGGAGTCCTGGATTAGGGGGTCTCCGGACAGCCGGACTATAAACTTTGGCCGGACTGTTGGACTATGAAGATACAAGATTGAAGACTTCGTCTCGTGTCTGGATGGGACTCTCCTTGGCGTGGAAGGCAAGCTTGGCAGTATGGATATGTAGATCTCCTCCCTTGTAACCAACTCTGTGTAACCCTAGCCCCCTCCGGTGTCTATATAAACCGGAGGGTTTAGTCCGTAGGACAACAACAATCATACCATAGGCTAGCTTCTAGGGTTTAGTCTCTATGATCTCATGGTAGATCAACTCTTGTAATACTCATATCATCAAGATAAATCAAGTAGGACATAGGGTATTACCTCCATCGAGAGGGCCCGAACCTGGGTAAACTTCGTGTCCCCCGCCTCTTGTTACCATCCGCCTTAGATGCACAGTTCGGGACCCCCTACCCGAGATCCGCCGGTTTTGACACCGACATTGGTGCTTTCATTGAGAGTTCCACTGTGCCGTCACCGTAAGGCTTGATGGCTCCTTCGATCATCGGTAACGATGTGGTCCAGGGTGAGGTTTTCCTCCCCGGACAGATCTTCATATTCGGTGGCTTCGCACTACGGGCCAACTCGCTTGGCCATCTGGAGCAGATCGAGAGCTACGCCCCTGGTCACCAGGTCAGGTTTGGAAACTTGAATTACATTGCCGATATCCGCAGAGACTTGATCTTCGACGGATTCGAGCTCATGTCAGGTGCGCCGGACGATCACGACGAGCATGATTTAGCTCTGCTGTCGGACAGTGTTCGGGAGATCACACCTGCAACTACTCAGGCCCTCAATCCGGAGCAAATTGCGCCATCCAAGGATGGGTGGATAGACCCCGCCATGGAGGCCGCACTCTCAGTGGCGATAGAGCCGGATACTGACTCACCCCTTACGAGAGCCGTGGTGCCAAACCATTGGATTCGTCCCCGGCCACGGGCTCCGAACCGCCTGCATCCGTGCCCATCGAATCCGATTGGGCACCGATCATGGAGTTTACCTCCGCGGATATCTTTCAGCACTCGCCTTTCGGCGATGTGTTAAATTCATTAAGGTCCCTCTCTTTGTCAGGAGAACCTTGGCCGAATTATGTCTGGCTAGAATGGGATGCGGACGACGAAGAAATTGGCTCCCACCACCCACTTAGTAGCCTCTGTCGACAATTTAACAGACATGCTCAATTTCGACTCCGAAGACATCGACGGCATGGACGATGACGCAGGAGAGGAATAGGATCTAGTGCCCACAGGGTGCTGGACAGCCACTTCACCACATGACATATACATGGTGGATACACCCAAAGAAAACAATGACGAAGAACAGCAGGATGCAGCGGAGGATGACCCCTCCAAGAAGCAAAAAAAGCGTCGGCGTAGGCGCTGCCCCAAATCCCGCCTCGGCAAAAACAGCGCAAGAGAAAATAACACTCCAGTCGACTCCAGAGGAAATGACGACCACATTGACCCAGCGGCAGAGCATGATGAAACTGCAAACAGCGAACATAGTACGGATCCGATGTCCGAACATGGCGACGCCGAGGATAAACTTCATCAACCCCCCTCTGGGGAGGAAAACAGTCCGGACGAAGATGCACACGTCATCCCGGAAACGCACTTGGAACAAGAGAACCTCCCCAAAAGGCCTATTGCCACAGCGAGGAGTCTGAAGAAGCAGAAGTAAAGGCTTAAGGCCACACAAAATACGCTCAGCAGCAGGTGGAACAAAGTGCTCGACAATGAAGAAAAGTATGGTGGAAGTTACCACACAAAGAGCTATCCAAAGCGCAAGCTATTACCTGAATTTGACGATGAGGCCGTAGAGCCCACACAGCTGAAAAATAAAATGGCCAACCGGCCGGATCAACCACCTTGTGGCCGCGATAGAGCGGCTAACAAGGTTGCACATAAGTCAACACACGATCTACGTGAGGACTTGCGCCAAAAATCCAGTATGACCAGATCCATCTATGGATCTAGGAAACGGGCTCCGGCACAAAATCAAAACCGAATACTACAACCGTACGAACGCCATGATACATCCAAATACAGGGGTGCCGCACACCCCCTATGTTTCACCGGTGAGGTGCTGGACCATGAATTTCCAGAAGGATTCAAACCAGTGAACATAGAGGCGTATGATGGGACCACAGACCCTGGGGTCTGGATTGAGGACTTTATCCTCCATATCCATATGGCTCGTGGAGATGATGTCCACGCCATCAAGTACTTGCCCCTCAAGCTTAAAGGACCAGCTCGGCACTGGCTGAAAAGCCTCCCCAAAAACTCAATTGGAAGTTGGGAGGAGCTCGAGGATGCTTTTCGGGCTAATTTTCAAGGGACCTATGTCCGACCTCTGGATGCAGACGATTTAAGTCATATAATTCAATAGCCTGGAGAGTCAACACGAAAGCTTTGGAACAGGTTTCTCACTAAGAAGAACCAAATCGTTGACTGCCCGGACCTGAAGCCTTAGCAGCTTTCAAGCATAGCGTCCGAGACGAATGGCTCGCCAGACACCTCGGCCAAGAAAAACTGAGGACAATGGCAGCCCTGACAAGCCTCATGAGCCGCTTTTGCACGGGCGAAGATAGCTGGTTAGGTCGCAATAGCACCAGCGACCCAAGCACATTCGAAGTCAGGGATGGCAATGGAAAACCACGACGCAGTAAAAACAAGCGTCGAAATAAAGAAGATAGCCCAGATAATACGGTGGTAAACTCCGGATTCAGGGGCCCTTGACCAGGTCAGCAGAAAAAGCCTTTCAAAGGAAGCAGAGATGGACCGTCTAGCCTAAACAAGATTCTAGACAAACTATGTCAGATTCATGGCACCCCCGATAAACCTGCAAATCACACCCACAGAGAATGCTGGGTATTCAAGCAGGCTGGTAAGCTAAACGCCGAACACAAGGGGAGGGAGACACCAAGCGAAGACGAGGACGAACCTCGCCAGCAAAGCACTGGAGGATACAAAAAATTCCCACTAGAGGATAAAACAGTAAACATGATCCACGTGACGAAGAGGAGAAGCAAACATGCACTCCGAGACATACGCGCTGTAGAGCCCGTCACCCCTAAGTTCAACCCCTGGTTGGCCTGCCCGATCACTTTTGATCGCAGGGATCACCCGACAAGCATCTGGCATGAAGGATTGGCTGCCTTGGTGTTAGACCCAATAATAAACGGATACCATCTCACACGAGTCCTTATGGACGGCGACAGTGGTCTAAATCTGATACATCAGGACACAGTCCGCAAAATAGGGATAGACCCGACACAAATCAGCCACAGTAATACTACCTTCAAGGGAGTAATACCAGGCCCAGAGGCCCGCTCCACGGGCTCTCTAATACTAGAGGTTGTATTCAGTTCATCCGACAACTACCGAAGTGATAAGTTAAACTTCGACATTGCTCCATTCCGAAGCGGCTATCAAGCACTACTCGGAAGAATGGCTTTCACTCATTTTAATGCGGTACCACATTACGCTTCTCTTAAGCTTAAGATGCCTGGTCCACGTGGCACCATCACAGTTAGTGGAAATATTGAGCGTTCTCTACGCGCGAAAGAACGTGTAGCGGCTTTAACAGCCGAGCACTAGACGGCCTCACCAACCAGAATAAATGACAGGTCGTCACGACCGCGAACACGGTTAGATGAGTCTGGCGCATCACTAGATATACCTGAGATTGGTTTGATGGTTAAACCCTCATAGACGGTACCAGGGGCTTCCCGCGTGTAATCAAGGCTAGTTCGGCTCAACTTGACTTATCTTGAATTTTAATGGTTTATCGAGAATAACCAACTTTTTTGGCACGACAACTTTCACCTAAGTTCTTCTCTTTTACAGATGACAATCGTGATGCACCCATCCAGGACATGGCACAACGGAGAAACAGGCGCAGACGTGCAGCAGGGACCCGCTCAAAGGTTTCTTTTCAGATTAAGACCCTGCGTAAACCTTTTTTACTGTCTCTTGTTGTTCACATCCTCCGGATACTTACTACAACTGAGAAGGATGCTGACGTTATTGGCATTTCGCCACGTCAGAATATTGCATGTACCTGGACACTCGCGGTTTATTATTAAGGGCATTGTTCATCCCAGCATATGTTATAAAGGCCGAATACCTTAGGGAGTGTTCGGCGTCGCGAGTTTGGCCTTATATGCATCAGCTCTGAATCATGTCTTTGGTCAAATGTTGGGTTTGTCCGGCTCCCGTGTTTTGCTACCTTATGTTCCGCTCTATCGGCTAAGGCGGCACCGGGAGAACTACTGCGATTGTGCCCTGGTTCATCTGGATGAGCACCTCAGTAGAGAAAGCCGAAAACTGACTGTCATGATAAAGCGCGAGACTGGTCAACCACTCAATGACTTAGCGGAATCTTTGGGATTCCTCCGCATTAACGAAGGGCCGTTTCCCGGTCATGTATGTACGCACACCGTATTCGGACAAGTGCGGAGGTACCAGGGGCTATATAGTAGTCCCACCGTCAAACTCCTATGGCTAAGTGAAAGTGTTAAAGCAATATAGTCTGATTGCCTCGTTCGCTGCGCCATCACCTCCTTAATGGACCAAGACATTGGATCAAGTGTGCACATGCATTTTTCGCGAACACCCCCGCATTATATGCGTGGGGACTGAAGCCGACGACTACAAACTTTCAGGTTATATACATATATACATAAACGACCGCACAGGAGGCATCATAATACTTTCAGGCAAAAGTATAAACACAGCCTTTATAATTCAATAAAACATTTTTTTACAATGGGAATACATGTCACTAGAACATAATATTCTTCGAGCACCGAGCCTCTATTGAACGAGCGCCTTCAAGGACTTCTTCAAAGTAGTGCTCGGAAGATACTCGGCCTACGGCCGAACTCTGGGTTGCAATAGTGGTGGCCTCCATCTCTTCCCAGTATGTCTTGACATGGGCAAGTGCCATACACGCACCCTCTATGCACGCCGACCTCTTCATAGCGTCGATGTGCGGCATAGCACCAAGGAACTGTTGCACTAAACTAAAATAACTATTCGGCCTTGGCCCTTCCGGCCACAGATGATCCACAACAGACCTCATGGCAAGCCCGGACAACCTATGGAGCTTGGCCCATTCGGTCATTCGCTCATTCAGCAACAGCAGACGCACTGGAACATGGAACTGTGACCAGAATAGCTTTTCCACTTCACGATCTTTTTGATCCTTGAAGTACTCGGCCGCATCAGCAGCACTTGCTGCCAAATCCACGTACGCGTCTGCAGAACTCCATAGTTGATCAAGAGGGGCATACTTTGGATCTCTGAACTTCGTACGCAACAAAAAGGGCTTCCCAGCCGTGATATCTCCATCTTGACGCAGCTCCTCCTTCGCCGCCCTGATTTTAGAGCGGGCTTCCTTGGCTGCTACCATGGCCTTCTCCAGGTCCATCGCCTTCGCTCGGCTTTCTTTTTCAAGAAGCTGGTAATGGTCGGTGGCATCTTTCAACTCAATGGCCATCTTGGCTATTTTTCCTTGTTTTGGCAATGCGCAGCCTGTTCGGCTCTCAGCTCTTCGACCGCCTTTAGAGTGGTCGCATCACTATTCCTGGCTTGTTCCTTGGCTCGGGCAAGTTCCGCCCAAAGGGTCTCCACGGCAGCAGGTCCATCTGCAGTCACAACATATTAAAGATACTAGCATCATGCTCCTCTTACTATGTGTTGATCACCAGAGAAATCACATACCCTGGGCCTCGTCGATCCGCTTGTTGACAAGCACAATGTCGGCATCTGCCGCATCAAGTTGCCGCTTCAGCTCGGCAACCTCACCAGTCCGGCTAGCCACCGGACCTTCCACCACCTGCATATGAAGGCGGCCTGATTATTCCTGGGACTATGATCCTCTGTTTGCTGCCGCTCTCGACAACAACCAGAGTCTCAGGGGCTACTATCTGCATAGGGCACACCTAACGTGCGCGATACCGTCAAAAACATACACTATTTCACGTACCATTTTCGGTGGATGAAATCCTCTCAATCACCGTATCCATTAGCGTACGATGCACTTCTGAGATGGCCGCTTGCTCCAGAAGATCCTTCAGTGTATCCGATCACACACTGGATGGTTCCGGACTCTTTCTATTGCTCTCTTTAGGAGCCGAATATTGAGGACTTTGGGTAGCCGAAGGATTACCCTCTGGCCTTGGCGGATCAGGAGAACCCCTCCGCGACGACACTTCGGGGTCGCCCGCCTCATGAGGCGGGGTGGCCTGGGGAGGTGTTTCGCTCTCCATCATCTCCGGAAGAAGATCCCCCGAAGACGAACTCTGTCGAGAAGGGCTACGATCCGAACTACAAGACATATGCTTCGGTTATTGTCTTCAGAAGTGATGTAGGATATTTTTACTATTAAGTACTTTTTGTTTACTTAAAGCTCGGTAGAGTACTGATCCCCTTGCGGGCACTGTGCGGCAAGAGTACCCTCCGAGGTAGGACCCCTGGCGAAGATTTCTTTCCCCGTTTGGAAACCTTTGTTTCCGGGTCTTCGGAGGTGGTCCTCTTCCTTCCTCGGGGAGAGGAAATTTCAGATTCTTCTCCCTGGTTATCCTCCGTCACGGAGGCGCTAATTCCCCCGGTTTGGATGAATAATGAGTGAGGCCTGCTCTCAGCCTCTTTATTCCCCCCTTTATCTTCCCCTAAGGGCGCCTGATAAGGCGCCGGCTCGAGCATTCTGGCTAGTACTGGACCAGCCAAGCCTTCGGGAAGGGGGGCGAACACCTGATCATCTTCGCCTTTGTTACCCAGTCCTGGCCAAAGAGCGACTTTTCAGAATGATGTTATGATAAATAAAAAGACAGTGTGTTCGGCCACGGAATTAGTTACTTGGGTAACTGGGCGATTGCAGCTCAGACCCGCATCCTCGGTGGTGTCCGGACACCTTATTTGTGGTCCGAAGAACAATTTGTACATCTCTTCGAGCGTCATGCCGAGGAACTGCTGAATAGTTCGCGGTCCTTCCGGGTTGAATTCCCACATACGGAGGGGTCGACGTTTGCAAGGCGAGACTCGATGAACTAGCATGACTTGCATTACCGTGACCAGGCTGACATCTCTCTCGAGGAGATCTCGGATGCGACTCTGCAATATCGACACGTCATTTACTGGCCCCCAGTCCAGCCCCTTGTTGATCCATGACGTCAGTTGTGGTGGGGGGCCCGAGCAAAAGGCAGGGGCGACTACCCACTTGGTACTCAAGGGAGCTATGATATAAAACCACTCCCGCTGCCATAAACTGGACACCTCTGGGAAGGAACCCTCTGGCCATGGAACATTAGCTCTTTTGCTTATTACAGCACCTCCACACTCTGCGTGTCGCCCCTCGATCATCTTCAGCTTCACATTGAAGGTCTTGAGCCACAGGCCGAAGTGTGGGGTAATGCGGGGGAAGGCCTCACACACGACGATGAACGACGAGATGTGAAGGAGGGAATCTGGGGCCAGGTCATGGAAATCTAGCCCATAATAGAACATGAGCCCCCTAACAAAGTGATCCAGAGCGATGCCTAGCCCTCGGAGGAAGTGAGAGATGAATACAACGCTCTCGCCGGGTTTGGGAGTGGGAATGACCTACCCTCGAGCAGGCAGCCTACGCGAGATTTCGCCGGTCAAATGCCTAGCCTCTCTTAGCTTCTTGATGTCTTCCTCTGTGACAGAGGAAGGCATCCACCGACCTTGAAGGTTGGATTTGGACATGGTTGGAGGTCCGAAGCGCCTGGACTGAGCCTTGGGTGTTGGAACTCGAGGCGGGGGAAGGATTCGATTGAGTATGAGAGGGGAAAAAGGATAGGCCTTGGCCTCTTTATAAAGAGGGTGAATATCAAGCGTCCTCCTCGTGGCCATTTGGGACTTGCCTAAAATCGAGGAGTCATACCAACGGGCACGATTAGGTTACCCACGCCCGTATTGATGAGATCCCGTAATAAGGGGGACACAATCTCTGCTTCGACAAGACGTGTCAAGAAAACCGCCTCGTGATATGTGCAGTGCTGGTTGAGAAAAATGGTTCGAATAATGATCGGGCCATGGCATGATGTCATGTTGCTAAACATGTCAGCAGATTAGATTTGTGGAAATATTATTCTCTCTACGGTGGTATGTGGAACTTGTTTTGTAGAGCCGAACACTATCCTTGTGTTCAAAATCTTCTATGGAGTATTCGGGGGAAGAACCCGCCTTGCACTGCCAAAGACAAATCTGCGCGCCAGACTCATCTCCATTGAAGCCTGGTTCAGGGGCTACTGAGGGAGTCCTAGATTAGGGGGTCCCCGGACAGCCGGACTATATCCTTTGGACAGACTGTTGGACTATGAAGATACAAGATTGAAGACTTCGTCATGTGTCCGGATGGGACTCTCCTTGGCATGGAAGGCAAGCTTGGCAATACAGATATATAGATCTTCTCCCTTGTAACCGACTTTGTGTAACCCTAGCTCCCTCCGGTGTCTATATAAACCAGAGGGTTTAGTCCATAGGACAACAACAATCATACCATAGACTAGCTTCTAGGGTTTAGCCTCTACGATCTCGTGGTAGATCAACTCTTGTAATACTCATATCATCAAGATCAATCAAGTAGGACGTAGGGTATTACCTCCATCGAGAAGGCCCAAACCTGGGTAAACATCGTGTCCCCCGCCTCCTGTTACCATCCGCCTTAGACGCACAGTTCGGGACCCCCTACCCGAGATCCGCCGGTTTTGACACCGACACTAAGTATGCACCCAAGGACACATATTTGATTTTTCAACCAATTTATATGCACTGGAGCATGTGCATGTAGTTCAAATTTGAATTATGCACATAAATGCATTGTAAACTCAGTTAATGCATAAAAATGTCCAAACGAACCCCGAAAAATCACAAAATTGACACACCACTCTTGTTGTTCTATGTTGACACGAGAAAAAAAATTGAAAGCAATAAGAGGCAATGGATATCGTTTCGTCCCCAAAGGTGGGACGTTCCCTATCGAAACCATCACGCTTGTTGTGAGAGGCTCTGGTCTGTGAGAAGCTTATACCCAAACCTGCCCCAAATGGGACAAATTTTTCACCACGGCATGTTGATTCTGCTCCATGATAGCATGCCAAGTTTCATGAATTTTAGATGAGTTTTGGATTTACTAGAATTTAAAAACCAGGCATCTCAACATTTTGCTGGCAATCAACGTTGCCCTGGTGTTTGAAATTCATTCCCATCGCTTGCATGGGACCTAAGCATGCACCCAAGGACACACATGTGATTTTTCAACCAACTTTGGTGCACTGGAGCATGTGCTTGTAGTTCAAATTTGAATTATGCACATAAAATGCCTAGAAAGCCTAGTTAATGTAGAAAAAGGCCAAAGGAACCCCGAAAAATTCATTCCCATTTCTTGCATGGGACCTAAGCATGCAGTGAAGGACATGGATTTGATTTTTCAACCAATTTATATGCACCGGAGCATGTGCATGTAGTTTAATTTCGAATTGTGAACCTGAAATGGCTAGAAAACTTGTTTAATGTATAAAATGTATAAACGAACCCGGAATAATTTCCAATTCTTTTTACGACACACATATAGTTGCATGTTCACTGCAGATGAAAGGTCTAGCAATTCAAACAACGCCCATTGCCGTTGTGACCCCATTATGTAATTCAAATCAAGTAGATCCCACACAGTTTATTATCACCAACCATGTGAGATGTAGTACAAAATATCTTGGAGCACCGTCGGTGTATGGTACGCCTATGGCTTACACGAGAAGGTGTGTCGGCTACAGTCCATGGTCGGCGTGTCAAGCACACTAGCTCGCCCCCAAAAAACTCCCGCTCTGCTTCAGTCCCTTGATTCAAAATTTCAGTAGCCCCGGCATTTTACTCCCACCTCTGCATCCCTGGCAATTCCAAATTTTTAGTAGCCCCGCCTTGTTACTCCCGCCTAGTAAAAATTTTAGTTGCCGCAGTATTTCCTCAAAGACAACCCCGCCCCCCTTGTCGGTGTCAAACCGGTGGATCTCGTGTAGGGGGTACCGAACTGTGCGTCTAGGCCAGATGGTAACAGGAGGCAGGGGACACGATGTTTTACCCAGGTTCGGGCCCTCTTGATGGAGGTAAAAACCTACGTCCTGCTTGATTAATATTGATGATATGGGTAGTACAAGAGTAGATCTACCACGTGATCTAGGAGGCTAAACCCTAGAAGCTAGCCTATGGTATGATTGTTGTTCGTCCTACGGACTAAAACCCTCTGGTTTATATAGACACCGGAGAGGGCTAGGGTTGCACAGAGTCGGTTACAATGGTAGGAGATCTACATATCCGTATCACCAAGCTTGCCTTCCACGCCAAGGAAAAGTCCCTTCCGGACACAGGACGAAGTCTTCAATCTTGTATCTTCATAGTCCAGGAGTCCGGCCGAAGGTATAGTCCAGCTATCTGGACACCCCCTAATCCAGGACTCCCTCAGTAGCCCCTGAACCAGGCTTCAATGACGACGAGTCTGGCGCGCAGATTGTCTTCGTCATTGCAAGGCGGGTTCCTCCTCCAAGTACTTCATAGAAGATTTTAAACACAAAGGTAGTGTCCGGCTCTGCAAAATAAGTTTCCACATATTGCCATAGAGAGAATAATATTTACACAAATCTAATCTGCTGAAGTATTCCGTAGCGTGACATCACACTATGGCCAAGTCTTTATTCGAATCGTTTTACTGTCCCACCTCAGCGCGTTTAGCGAGGCGGTTTCCTTGGCACGTCTTGTTAAAGCAGAGATCGTGTCCCCTTATTCCGGGATTCTCATCAATACGGGTGTGGGTAACCCAACCGCGCCATTGACTATGGCGCTTGGGAGATAAGCGAGTTTTACCAGGCTGATGGGGGCGCATAGTCACGTTCGCCCATATAAGGGGATAAGGATCCACCTTTTCATCCACGCCTTCTTCCTTTGCCTATCCGTTTCCACGCACTCGAGCTCCAGCGCCCAAGTCCGCACATCCCACCTCAACCTTCTCCAGCCATGTCCGGAGCGGGAGGCAAGTGGATGGTCTCCTCCGTCACGGAGGGACACCTCAAAAAACTGAGGAAGGCCGGATACTTGTCTAATAACATTGCGCACCGGCTTCCCGAAGAGGGGCAGCTCATCCCCACCCCTAGGCCCCATGAGAGGGTGGTGTTCCTCCCCCATTTCCTCCGCGGACTGGGCTTCCCTCTCCACCCATTTGTCCGGGGGCTCATGTTCTACTATGGCCTAGATTTCCATGATCTGGCCCCGAACTTTGTCCTCAACATCTCGGCGTTTATCGTTGTGTGCGAGGCTTTCTTCTGCATCTGCCCCCATTTCGGCCTATGGCTCAAGACTTTCAACGTCAAGCCGAAGGTGGTGCGCGGCACCCAGGCGGAGTGCCGAGGCGCCATGGTGGGCAAGATGCCCAACGTCCTATGGCCCGAGGGCTCCTTCGTGAAGTCCCTAAAGGGGTGGCAATCGGGGTGGTTTTACATCACCGAGCCGCGTGACCCTGAATGGGTCGCAGCCCCCTAGTTCCGATCCGGACCCCCTACGCGGCTCACCTCCTGGAAAGAGACGGGCCTGTCGTGGGGTAAAGAAGGAGAGCTGACCGGACTCCAAACATGCGTCCAAACCCTGGTGGACAAGAAGCTCAAACTTGTCAACATAGTACAGGTTATGCTCATCCGCCGGATCCTCCCGTGTCAACAACGGGCTTTCAACCTGTGGGAGTTCGACCCGGTGCAGCACCGAACTCTGAGCAGGCTCTTCGACACGACGTGCGAAGATGCCTGGAAGGTGCTTTTCAAGGGCGCCGAGGCCCCCGCATCCGATACCGGGGATCGCGGATTCAGCACGCAGCGTCACGCTCGTGCGGTAAGCTGTTTTTACCTTTTACAGGGTATTAGTTTTTCATAGTTTGACTCCATGCGGGATCCAAGCTCCCTTACCTTTGACAGGATTGGCAGAAGACGTCCGGATAAATCAACTGTCTGGCTCTGTTGCCCGAAGTCCCAGCGGACGCTCGCCTGGCGAAGCTGCTGGTTCCGGCACCCTATGTGGTGTCGGAGAAGAAGGCCAAGAAGAAGGTCACGGGGACTCGAAAGAGCGCCCGGCGCCAGGAGGTGTCGGATTCATCATCCGACGATTCCAAGGCGCACTCCTCCCGTGAAGACGAGGAGGAGGAAGAAGAGACCTCTCCCCCTCCAGCGGGGGAAGGGAAGAAAAGGAAGGCCGCCCCAACTAGGGAGGCCGAAGGGTCCAAGAAGGGGAAGACCCTTCCTTTGGACTACTCCACCAATGCCGACGACGGCAAAGAGGAGTGGCCGCACAGGGCAAGCCCCTGGCGAGATCGTAAGTATTCGGACACCAGAGCGATTCATAGTGTTCCTTTCTTGCACAGCTCCTCCTTACGCCGAATATGATTGTGCAGTCCACCCAAGGCTGGGCTCGACGAGTCGTCGAGTGGCTCCCTAGATTCGTCAGATGTAAATTCGCTTCCGACGGCTTCCTCCCCCCACCCTACGGACGGCGCCGAGGTGGCGTCCCAACAGGTTCCAAGCCAGGAGGAGGTGGTCCTGGAGGCGCCGCAAGGCAACCTCCCGGACTCCAGGCGTAAAGGGGATAGAACCCCCAAGGGCTCCAAGTCCGGCCTTGAGCTGGACACCGCGCCGGAACCTTCAACGGTTCCGGACTCCAGTAGGCAGCCTCCTTCGAAGAGGAGCAAGCCTACCGAGCCGGTGACCTCCGTCCAACCGGAGGCACCAGACAATTTGCTAGAGACGCTTAACGGCGCCTCCATCGACGAGGAGCACCGCACTATTATGAGTGCGGTGATCCAGAAGGTTCAGTCCGCCAAGAGCGGACTGACTGAAGCCTGTGCCAGCCTTCTAACAGGCTTTGAGGTAAGTAAAGAATATGTAAAAAAAATATTACCGCATAGACAGTAGCCCCTGATGCTCTGTTCGGCATTCGGAAAGAAAAGCCGAATAGAGGATTTAATAACATTCGCAGGAGTCTAACATAATCAAGTCAATATGCGTATGCAGGCTTCGCTGCTGGCCTCCGCCGCACTGACTGCCGAGGTGGATACGCTGAAGCAAAACCTCGCGTGGTCCAAGAACGAGCTCGGCCATGCCAAGAGGCAACTCGAGGAGAAGGAAGGTAAGTAATACCTTGCGCAAGTATATAGAGAAGATGTGGTTGCAAAAAATGACAGGATCAACATGCTATTATAGGGGCCACGACCGAGGTGGCAACCCTTAAGAAAGCAGAGCGACCGTGGAGCATACAGAGAGAGGGAAGCAGGAGGCGCGGGTGGAGGAGGTGCAGAAAGAGCTCCAGGCTCTCGTGAAAAAACACGAGAGTTTGGAGCTTGACTCGAAGACGCAAGCGTCCGACCTTGTGGCAGCCCTCGAAAGCGCGAAGTCTGCCAAGGCCGAAGCCTAGAAAGCCCTCCAAGAAATTGGAGATATGAAGAAGATAGCGGCGGGTAAGGCGTTCATGATGCAAAGCAAGCACGTGAAAGTGAATTACTTGTTACTTACCCGAGTCCGGAGCTCTCCAGGAGCATTCGCAGATTTGCCCCATAGTGCATCTGATGCCGCCGCCTACTATCGAGCCAAGGAGGGGAGCTCGACGGAGAAGGTGTTCTGGTCTCAGTATGCTGAGGCCGGACACCTGGTGCCTTTGAGCGACCAGCTGAAGCAAGTGGTCGAGCTCCACAAGGTTGCCGAACAGGCCATAAAGGGCCTCATAGTTTGGCTGTGGCCTGGAGAGGCTCTGCCTGGGGTCTACTTCGGGCTGGTGAGGCGGCTGGTGGATGCCTGTCCACGGCTTGAAGTAATCAAGTGCTCCGTCTGCATCGAAGGTGCCCGTAGGGCGCTTGCCCGTGCTAAGGTGCACTGGGGCAAGATGGATGCAGAGAAGCTGGTGAAGGACGGGCCGCCGCCGGGCAAGGAGCATCGCATCCCGGAAGCGTATTATGAGGGCGTCCTGAAGGGTGCCCGCCTTATAGCGGATGAATGCTCCAAAGATGTAATTTTTGAGTAAACTTGCATTTGTGATCCTGTACGCTGAAAACTTGTTCATATGCACTAAGCAACGCTTTTGAATTTAAAATATTACCTTCTGTGCGGCCGTTTATCAAATTTGAGAGATGGCGATTCGTCGGCTTCTGCCCCCATGCCACGAGTGCTGGGGTGTTCGGGATAAACATGAGCGCTCTTTTTCCCATTCTTGGGTCCTTCGAGGGAGGCGCTCAACACAACGAACAAGGCAATCGGAGTATAATGCTTGAACACTCTCACTTAGCCATAGAATTCTATAATTTTAAATTTCGGCGAAGCCCTTAGTGTTCGAAAGACCGAGTTCGGGGCGCTATCCACGCCTAGGCCGGACAAAGCCGACTCCTCGCTCTAAGCGGCATAAGTCTTTAGGGACTCGAAAACCTCTCGAACAGCGACCAGCTCTCGCCTCATCATGACGGTCAGTTTTAGCTTTCTCTACTGAGGTGCTTAGCCCAGCTCAACTGGGGCACAATCGTAGTAGTTCTCCTAGTGCTACCTTAGCTGATATAACGGAACGTAAGGTACCAAAACATAGGAGCCGGGCAAACCCAACTATTGACCCAAGACATGATTCGGAGCCGATGCATATAATGCTATAAGTTCGGGGTGCCGCACTTGTGAAAGTGTTCGGACTTCTCACACCGTATTGTGGAGTACTTAAGCCCCTGGCGTATTGGCCGTACCAAAGTGTACGGGTGCAACATGTCATTAATGAACATATATTCGTAAAAAAGGTAATGCAATAATAGACGAAAGCTATGCATTGTTTATTAAAAAAAGTTGCGATCAAAGCAGAACGATACAAATAGTGCAATAAGCAAAAGATGGGACTATTTAACATGTCCTTTCTAGGGGCGAGCTGCGGAATGGCATTTGAAACAGGTATACTACTCGTTATAGAGACCACCTTAGAGTTCCATAGCGCGGCATAGCTTTCTGCTTCCCTGGTTGTATCATTTGTGCGGCGATTATACTGCCGGACAAGCCTTCCGAAGAATGGAGTCCTGAAAATAAGAGAAAATTAAGAAATCGGCAGCCCCTAGTCCGGTTTAAGCCGCGTTTCGGGCGTGTCGTGATGGTGCCCCTCCCCCTGTGCACATGGTGTTTCCAGAGCGTAGTTATGTACGCGCAACACTGGTTTCGCAAGTTCGCGAGGGCTGGGGTTGGGGCCGCATTGCTATGCTTGCTCGGAACATGCCAGGCGGTCTTGTTGTAGGTTACTCCGGGCGCGCTTGACGGTGTCCAGACATTTAATGGCCGGATTGGAGAATTTCCTTGAGAGGCTGCTTTGTACTTCCGCTGCGATAGCCACCGTATGCTCCTCCATTCGGAGAGAGCGTTCGGTGTTTCCATTGACTGTGATGACTCCTCGAGGGTCTGGCATCTTGAGCTTGAGGTATGCGTAGTGCGGCACCGCATTGAACTTAGAAAATGCGGTTTGCCCGAGCAGTGCGTGATAGCCACTGCAGAACGGGACTATGTCGAAGATTAACTCCTCGCTTCGGAAATTATCCGGAGATCCGAAGACCACTTCAAGTGTAACTGAGCCTGTATAGTTGGCCTCTACACCTGGTATGACGCCTTTAAAGGTCGTTCTAGTGGGTTTAATCCTCGAGGGATCGATGCCCATTTTCCGCACTGTATCTTGGTAAAGCAGGTCCAGGCTGCTGCCGCCGTCCATAAGGACTCTAGTGAGGTGAAATCCATCAATAATTTGGTCTAGAACCAATGCGGCGAATCCGCCATGACAGATGCTAGTGGGGTGGTCCCTTCGATCAAAAGTGATCGGGCAGGAAGACCATGGGTTGAACTTTGGGGCGACTGGCTCCATCGCGTATACGTCCCTTAGCGCATGCTTCCGCTCCCTCTTGGGGACGTGGGTTGCGTATATCATGTTCACTGTCCGCACTTGTGGGGGAAAACCTTTCTGTCCACTATTGTTCGGCGGCCGAGGCTCCTCCTCGTCATCGCTATGCAGCCCCTTGTCTCTGCTTTCGGCATTTAACTTGCCTGCCTGCTTGAACACCCAACAATCCCTGTTGGTGTGATTGGCTGGTTTTTCGGGGGTGCCATGTATCTGGCATGAGCGGTCGAGTATTCAGTCCAAACTGGACGGGCCCGGAGTATTTCTTTTGAATGGCTTTTTCCGCTGACCGGGTTTAGAGCCTCTGAATCCGGCATTAACTGTCGTATCCTCAGCATTGTCGCCGTTAATGCGGCACTTTTGCTTGTTGCGACGCGACCTGCCACTGCTGTCCTTGGTATCCGAATTGCCAGGGCTCTTGGTCATGTTATTGCTGCGAGCTAGCCAGCTGTCTTCTCCCGCGCAAAAGCGGGTCATAAGTGTCGTGAGGGCTGCCATAGATTTCGGCTTTTCCTGTCCTAGGTGCCGTGCAAGCCACTCGTCGCGGATGTTATGCTTGAAGGCTGCTAGGGCCTCTGCGTCTGGACAGTCGACAATTTGATTTTTCTTGGTTAGGAACCATGTCCAGAATTGTCTGGCTGATTCCTCTGGCTGCTGAATTATGTGGCTTAGGTCATCGGCGTCTGGTGGTCGCACATAAGCGCCCTGGAAATTGTCGAGGAATGCAGCTTCCAGGTTCTCCCAACAACCAATTGATTCTGCTGGCAAGCTGTTAAGCCAATGCCGAGCTGGTCCTTTAAGCTTGAGTGGGAGGTATTTGATGACGTGTAGGTCATCACCGCGGGCCATGTGGATATGAAGGAGATAGTCCTCGATCCATACCGCAGGATCTGTTGTGCCATCGTATGATTCGATGTTCATGGGTTTGAAACCCTCGGGGATTTGATGATCCATTACTTCATCTGTGAAGCATAGTGGGTGTGCGGTGCCTCTGTATTGGGCTATATCACGACGCAGCTCAAACGAGCTTTGTCTATTGTGTTTGGCCCGGCCGGATTTACTGTATCCGGCGTGACGAGTACCGTCTCGTGCCGTGGGGCGCCCACGTGATCCGTAGATCGATCTTGTTTGCCTTGCCTTGTCCTCCAATATGTCTTGCAGGTCTGGCGCATTTTCCCATGCCTTGGTATTTTTTGAGCGGCACCGGGGTGCGGCTTGAGTGGAGGGCCGAGAGGCCTCTCTGTCGCGGCCACGGGGTGGCCGGTCGGCCGCATCATGCGCTGGTGATGTAGGTTTAGATGCTTCCTCCTCTAATTGGGGTAGCAACCTGCGCTTTGGGTAGCTCTTGGAGGGGCGTTCGAGTTCATACTCTTCGGCCGCAAGGACTTCAGTCCATCTGTTGGCTAGAAAATCTTGATCAGCTCTAAGCTGTTGCTGTTTTTTCTTGAGGCTTCTCGCCGTGGCCATAAGCCTGCGTTTGAAACGCTCTTGTTCGACGGGATCCTCTGGCACGACAAATTCGTCGTTGTCGAGGCTTGCCTCGTCTTCGGAGGGAGGCATATAATTATCGTCCTCGACCTCTCTGTCTGCCGCTCTCTCATGAGGGCTGGCTTCTCTATCCTCCTGTGCTGAATCTTGCTGGAGGTGGTTGTCTTTGGCACTGTCCGGGGTGTTATTATCTCCCGCACTGGAATCACCGTTTTTGTTTTGGCGGGATTTAGAGCGGCACCGCTGACGCCGGCGCTTAGGCTGCTTCTTGGAGGGGTCATCCTCCGATGTTCCATCGCCATTGCCTTCTTTTGGGGTGTCCACCATGTATATATCATACGACGAGGTGGCTTTCCAGTGCCCTATAGGCGCTGGTTCTTGATCGTCTCCTGCATCGGCGTCCATATCGTCGATGTCTTCGGAGTCGAAGTCGAGCATGTCGGTTAAATCATCGACGGTGGCTATGAAGTGGGTGGTGGGTGGGCTTTGAATTTCTTCATCATCCGCATCCCAACGTTGCTGACCATAGTCCGGCCAGGGCTCTCCTGACAAAGAGAGAGACTTTAATGAATTCAGAATATCGCGGAAGGGTGAGTGCTGAAAGATGTCCGCGGCAGTGAACTCCATGATCGGCGCCCAATCGGGTTCGATCTGTCGGGGCGCCGATGGCTCAGAGTCTGGAGAGGAGTCCGGCTCCTTGGAGTCACGGGCTTCGCAGAGAATAGGGCTGGTGTTCGGCTCGATCGCCGTAGAGATTGCAGCCCCCGAGGCGGTGTCTAACCACCCATCCTCGATTGGTGTGATCGGCTCCGAGCTAGGAGTCGGAGCGGACACAAGTGCGGCTTCCAGGGCACTGTTCGGCGGCAGAGCTAAATCATGCCCATCGTGACAGTGAGGCGCGCTCGGCTGTGGCTCGAATCCGTCGAAGATCAAGTCTCCGCGGATGTCGGCCATGTAGTTCAAACTTCCAAATCTGACCTGATGGCCAGGGGCATAGTTTTCGATCTGCTCCAGATGACCAAGAGAATTGGCCCGCAGTGCAAAGCCGCCGATTACGAAGATCTGTCCGGGGAGAAAATTCTCACCCTGGATCGCATCGCTGTTGATGATCGGAGAAGCCATCGGGCCTAAAAGTGACGACACAGAGGAACTCTCAATGAAAGCACCAATGTTGGTGTCAAAACCGGCAGATCTCGGGTAGGGGGTCCCGAACTGTGCGTCTAGGCCGGATGGTAACAGGAGGCAGGGGACACGATGTTTTACCCAGGTTCGGGCCCTCTTGATGGAGGTAAAACCCTACGTCCTGCTTGATTAATATTGATGATATGGGTAGTACAAGAGTAGATCTACCACGAGAACTAGGAGGCTAAACCCTAGAAGCTAGCCTATGGTATGATTGTTGTTCGTCCTACGGACTAAAACCCTCCGGTTTATATAGACACCGAAGAGGGCTAGGGTTACACAGACTCGGTTACAATGGTAGGAGATCTACATATCCGTATCACCAAGCTTGCCCTTCCACGCCAAGGAAAAGTCCCTTCCGGACACGGGACGAAGTCTTCAATCTTATATCTTCATAGTCCAGGAGTCCGGCCGAAGGTATAGTCCGGCTATCCGGACACCCCCTAATCCAGGACTCCCTCACCCCTTGAAACCATTGTAGGTCGCCGCCATCATCGGCGCCTCCATCCTCAACCTCTGCCTATGTGCCGGGGAGCTCGAGGAGCCAATGGCCAAAAAGAGGTTTATCGCGGCCTTTTCACCCGACGCCGGTGAGGTGGCCGCCGAGGTGTCCCCGTCGTGCTCCGCGGGCCCGATCCGTTGTCGCCAGTCACCCGATCCACCCGCCGCCGCGCCCCTATGCCCGTTCGAGGACTTCCCCGTCCTCCCTCGGACCCGGCAGCCGACGAGGTCATACCTCGGAATCCGACAGCGGCGGTGGGGGACGTGGGTCACTGAGATTACAGATCGAGAGACCCACACCTGTCGGTGGCTCGGTACCTTCCACAAGGCCGAGCTCGCGGCCATGTAGTACAACCACTGGCAGGTCCGCTACCATGGCGCGGCGGGTAGGCTCAATTTCCCCTTCGGCACACGTCCGATCGACCTCGTTCTACCGGAGCCAGGGGTGGTGAGCTCGGCTATGGCGTGGGAGGACCGCGAGGTGTGGGAGCGCCTCGTGGATGAGGCCTCTGACGAGGCCTACATGCAAGAGCTCCATCGACAGCACCCGGAGCTCGTGGAGGCGGAGAGGGCGATCTTTGCCGGCGCGGAGGGCGGCGAGGTTATCGCGCTCTCCTCCGATGACGAGGTCGAAGGTGGCAAGGACGGCAGCGAGGTTATTGTGCTCTCCTCCGATGATGAGGTCGAAGGCGGCGACGGCGGCGGCGCGGAGGGCGTCGAGGTGGGCCCAGAGGACGAGGAGATCGACGTCGACGAGTGGAGGAGTGCCTTCCCCAACGACCCCTACGACGGTACCGGCCCGGACCCGGCTCGCGGCACACCATACATGACGAGAAATGATTGGCTCGACCTCTACTTCGATCGAAAGTAGTTTAAATTAGTTTAAATTTATGTTTTATGTTTGGTTATGCAAAACTATCTATGTTTATGTTTGAATGCATGGTACTTTTGGTTGAACCTGCTTTGAACTTCATCAAATTGAAGTTTACAACCTTAAGTTTAGGGGATCGACTAGAAAAGGCCAAAAAGTGCTGGAGTACAGATATATCCACTAAGGGTTTTAGTCCTTTAACTTTTTAAGGATCGCCTAGAGATGTCCTTATGACTTGTTTATTTCAGTTCTTCACAGTGTGATGCTCTATATGTGCAACTATTTCCCATGCAGTTCAATTTCATTAATAACAGTTTCAACAATACCACTATGAATTACGATATTTGGTTGTTGTTAAGGATATTGCAGTTAACATGCCTTTTCGTTTTTCAATTGTTGTTTAGCAACATGCATTGTACTAAATGATTAAATATTCAATCCTAGGCTACATAGCAACAATGAAGAGTGTTACCTTAATGTTCTGATGATTTCTAGATATACATATAATAAAATCTTATATAATGGGATGGAGGGAGTGTGGTACTACATCATTTCTCAATTGTTGGTTAGCTTCTAATATTAACTTGGTGCTTTTAGGTACATATATCATTGCCAAAGATCCACACTTCGACCCTTTCTGCGTATGGGGCAATGAGATATTCATGAACCAGCATCAAGTGAGGAAACTGATAAAGATTTTTATTAAAATGGGTCAAAATATGTAAGAACCCTGTAGCCTTCTTTTTACTGCCCGTAATGAGTTGTGTTAGATGACAATATCTGAATCTTTTTTTCTTTTGTAGTGGATCCTGAAGCAGTTTACTCAAGATTACCTATCAAGCTACATGATTGGCGGCCAGCCATCACAGGGGGTTGGGCTAGAGTCATGCATGCCTTCTGCATCTAGGAGAGCACAATAGGGCCATTCCGCTTCACCTTGTTCAGCAACCGGAATGTCTGGCACCTCTTTCTTTACCATCTGTAATAGTACAAGTATAGAACCCTGGTTCATCATTCTTTATTTGGTGCTTATGTAATTCTTAAACATATGTACTTGTGAATCGAATAATGCATTGGTTGTTTGAACCTGATGGATATGAATAAAGCTATAGCCTACTTTCAAGTTTAAATTAGGTACAATTTTAAATAGCAGCAATTAAATTAGGGCGAAATTACGTTGTGTAGGTCATTACGGCACCCATGGTTGGTAAAACACAAATGTTTGCGATATACACCATAACCCGAGACGGTTCCCAGAGAGGAAACGTGTGCAAGCATGCACACAGTTGCCGTTTGCAAAATGTGTGTGATGTCAGACACTATCACATACGATTTGGGAAAACTAAATGTGTGTGATTGTCTACCTATCGTACACAGTTTATAATCCTGAACTATTTGTGATGTACCAGGCATCATAAAACTCCCGTGCCTGGAATCTGCCTGGAAAGCTCCCATGCCTGGAATCTGCCTAGTTTTAGGTAAAACCACAAAACTCCGACTGCGATGGCAATGCGAGCACAAACGATTAGCAAGGATGAAGCGTTTGGGATATTCGAGATACCGGAAACGGTTATATAGGGACAACTGTATGCACCAAGACTCTCTATCCTCGACAGTTTCTGGGTCGTGTGGGAAGGACTCCCCTATCGCCCACATTCACTTGGCGATGGTTCCAAATGCCGTCGCGGAAAGGGGTTAAAAACCGTTTGTATAGCACCGACGCACACTAGTGTTTGCACTGGTTGCCAACCTGGACAACCAGTGTATATGTTATGTTGCTTTGTTCCATATATTTGCAATGGTGGCAAACTTTGATGCCCAGTGGATGTAATAGCCGTGATAGCCTAGCATAAGTTGCTTGCCTATTTATTTCCTTGTTGTCTTGCTTATTTGTTTGCTTGTAGTCAGTGCAGTTCTTTTTCCGCGGTTTGCTAGTGGACACAATAACCTATTTTTTAAAACTAGGCCACAATAACCATGGGCTACATATTTACTGTAGTTACCATGGGCCTCCTACGGGCCATTGAAACAATGGGCCTTCTAAGGGTCGTAGAAACAATGGGCCTTCTACGGGCCATAGCATCAATGGCCAAACATGGGCCAATAACAGACCGCATTATGGGCCGTAAATGGGCTAGATTTGGAATCGCACGTTCATGGGCCGACCATAACAGGCAGTCGTTAATCGGTCGTATTTGATGACGCTATGAAAACGGCCCAACGGATTAATGGTCCGCAAACAGGCCGATTGTAACCACAGGCTGAATTTGGCCCACAAGTAGAAAAGGCCAGTAACGGGCCATAAGTAACCGAATGCTTGAAATGAGCCCAAGAATAAATGGGCCGTGAGAAGGCCGAAAGATAACATGGGTTGGAAACGGCCCAACGGAATAATGGGCCGTTAATGGGTATAAAATGGTACACTGTTCATTACGGGCCAAATTCACCACGGGCCATTAATGGACCAAGAGTTACAAAGGGCCTTGTCGGTGTCAAAACCGGTGGATCTCGGGTAGGGGGTCCCGAACTGTGTGTCTAGGCCGGATGGTAACAGGAGGCAGGGGACACGATGTTTTACCCAGGTTTGGGCCCTCTTGATGGAGGTAAAACCCTACGTCCTGCTTGATTAATATTGATGATATGGGTAGTACAAGAGTAGATCTACCACGAGATCAGAGAGGCTAAACCCTAGAAGCTAGCCTATGGTATGATTGTATGTTGTGATTGTTGTCCTACGGACTAAAAATCCTTCGGTTTATATAGACACCGGAGAGGGTTAGGGTTACACAAGGTCGGCTACAAAGGAGGAGATATCCATATCCGTATTGCCTAGCTTGCCTTCCACGCCAAGTAGAGTCCCATCCGGACACGAGACGAAGTCTTCAATCTTGTATCTTCATAGTCTAACAGTCCGGCCGATGGAGATAGTCTGGCTGTCCGGAGACCCCCTAATCCAGGACTCCCTCAGGCCTCATATGGGCCGAAAGACATCATGGGCCATTCATGGTCCGGAAGTTACAACGGGCTAGAATTATATTGGACGGCCCAGATGAAGTTACTGGGCTTAATTCCGATAGTCCGTAACGGGTTGTGAGTTAGCGGGTCATAAATGGGCTATATACGAACATGTCGTTAACAAGCTTTCCGTGGGCCGGCCCGTTACCTTTTGACCAAGTCAAACGGGTCGGCCTTCTCACCGGAATGGGCCTCTGTTGGGCCGTGCCACGTGTTGACGTATCATAGGCGCCTCATGTCCAATGAATGGATGACATTTGTCCCAACGGTGAGCCAATGTGTGTTTCCTTCGGCCAGTGAGAATTTTACACGTGGAAAATCCTCATTGGTCTGGGCTGTTAACGGGTTATCAGATCCAAAACCGGACCCGATAGCTTAACGGCGACCCGTTATGGTGGATGCCACGTGTCGGTTACCCTTGACGAAAACACTTCCATGACGCACCATTTATCGTCATGGAAGTGGACACTTCCATGATGATAATTTTGGTAAAGTCATGGAACACTTCTATGACAACACAGGTATGACTATCTTGATTATGTCATAAAATTGTCATGGATGTACATGCATGACAGAAAATGTGACCTACTGTGTGACAAACACGTATCATCACGGAAGTGTATTTTTTGTAGTATAGCTACGCTTTTCTGCACTAGTGTCACTTTCACCACGACTTATCTACTTTGCGCTCATTGCCTTGATAAGTGTTATGTGGGTTGATGCCCACAAGTATAGGGGATCGCAACAGTTTTCGAGGGTAGAGTATTCAACCCAAATTTATTGATTAGACACAAGGGGAGCCAAAGAATATTCTCAAGTATTAGCAGCTGAGTTGTCAATTCAACCACACCTGGAAACTTAATATCTACAGCAAAGTGTTTAGTAGCAAAGTAATATGATAGTAGTGGTAACCGTAGCAAAAGGTAATGATAGCAAAAGTAATGTTTTTGGTATTTTTTAGTGATGATAGCAATAGCAACGGAAAAGTAAATAAGCAAAGAACAATATGTGGAAAGCTCGTAGGCAATGGATCAGTGATGGAGAATTATGCCGGATGCGGTTCATCATGTAACAGTCATAACCTAGGGTGACACAGAACTAGCTCCAGTTCATCAATGTAATGTAGGCATGTATTCCGAATATAGTCAGACGTGCTTATGGAAAAGAACTTGCATGACATCATTTGTCCTACCCTCCCGTGGCAGTGGGGTCCTTACGGAAACTAAGGGATATTAAGGCCTCCTTTTAATAGAGTACTGGAACAAAGCATTAACACATAGTGAATACATGAACTCCTAAAACTACGATCATCACTGGTAAGTATCCCGATTATTGTCACTTCGGGGTTAACGGATCATAACACATAATAGGTGACTATAGACTTGCAAGATAGGATCTAGAACTCTCATATATTGATGAAAACATAATAGGTTCAGATCTGAAATCATGGCACTCGGGCCCTAGTGACAAGCATTAAGCATAGCAAAGTCATAGCAACATCAATCTCAGAACATAGTGGATACTAGGGATTAAACCCTAACAAAACTAACTCGATTACATGATAGATCCCATCCAACCCATCACCGTCCAGCAAGCCTACAACGAAATTACTCACGCACGGTGGTGAGCATCATGAAATTGGTGATGGAGGATGGTTGATGATGACGATGGCGACGGATTCCCCTCTCCGAAGCCCCGAACGGACTCTAGATCAGCCCTCCCGAGAGGTTTTAGGGCTTGGCGGCGGCTCCGTATCGTACAACGCGATGAATTCTTCTCTCTGATTTTTTTCTCCCCAAAAAAAATATATAGAGTTGGAGTTGTAGTCGGAGGAGCTCCAGGGGGCCCACGAGGCAGGGGGCGCGCCCCCCACCCTCGTGGACAGGTGGTGGGCCCCCTGGCCTTCATCTTTTGCAGGTATTTTTTATATTTTCCAAAAAAGTTGCTTCGTGAAGTTTCAGGTCATTCCGAGAACTTTTGTTTCCGCACATAAATAACACCATGGTAATTCTGCTGAAAACAACGTCAGTCCGGGTTAGTTACATTCAAATCATGCAAGTTAGAGTCCAAAACAAGGGCAAACGTGTTTGGTAAAGTAGATACGACGGAGACGTATCAACTCCCCCAAGCTTAAACCTTTGCTTGTCCTAAAGCAATTCAGTTGACAAACTGAAAGTGATAAAGAAAAACTTTTACAAACTCTGTTTGCTCTTGTTGTTGTAAATATGTAAAGCCAGCATTCAAGTTTTCAGCAAAGATTATAACAAACCACATTCACAATTTCGCTTAGGTCACAAGTTTACTCATATCAATGGCATAATCAACTAGCGAGCAATAATAATAAATCTCGGATGACAACACTTTCTCAAAACAATCATAATATGATATAACAAGATGGTATCTCGCTAGCCCTTTCTGAGACCGCAAAACATAAATGCAGAGCACCTTTAAAGATCAAGGGCTGACTAGACATTGTAATTCATGGTAAAAGAGATCCAGTCAAGTCATACCCAATGTAAACTAACAATAATGAATGCAAATGACAGCGGTGCTCTCCAATTGGTGCTTTTTAATAAGAAGATGATGACTCAGCATAAAAGTAAATAGATAGGCCCTTCGCAGAGGGAAGCAGGGATTTATAGAGGTGCAAGAGCTCGGTTTTGAAATAGAGGTGAATAATATTTTGAGTGGTATACTTTCATTGTCAACATAGCAACCAAGAGATGGCGATATCTTCCATGCTACACACATTATAGGCAGTTCCCAAACAGAATGGTAAAGTTTATACTCCCCCTTCCACCAACAAGCATCAATCCATGGCTTGCTCGAAACAACGAGTGCCTCCAACTAACAAGAGTCCCAGGGGGAGTTTTGTTTGCAATTATTTTGATTTAGTTTGCATAAAGCATGGGACTGGGCATCCCAGTGACCAGCCATTTTCTCGTGAGTGAGGAGCGGAGTCCACTCCTCTTGAGAATAACCCGCCTAACATGGAAGATACGGACAACCCTAGTTGATACATGAGCTATTCGAGCATACAAAACAGGATATTTATTTGAAGGTTTAGAGTTTGGCACATACAAATTTACTTAGAACGGCAGGTAGATACCGTATATAGGTAGGTATGGTGGACTCATATGGAATAAGTTTGGAGTTTATGGAGTTGGATGCACAAGCGGTATTCCCACTTAGTACAGGTGAAGGCTAGCAAAAGACTGGGAAGCGACCAGCTAGAGAGCGACAACAGTCATGAACATGCATTAAAATTAATCAACACCGAATGCAAGCATGAGTAGGATATAATCCACCATGAACATAAATATCGTGAAGGCTATGTTGATTTTGTTTCAACTACATGCGTGAACATGCGCCAAGTCAAGTCACTTAAATCATTCAGAGAAGGATACCACCCTATCATACCACATCATAACCATTTCAATAGCATGTTGGCATGCAAGGTAAACCATTATAACTCATAGCTAATCAAGCATGGCACAAGAACTATGATCTCTAATTGTCATTGCAAACATGTTTATTCATAATAGGCCGAATCAGGAACGATGAACTAATCATATTTACAAAAACAAAAGAGGTCGAGTTCATACCAGCCTTTCTCATCTCAGTCAGTCCATCATATATAGTCATAATTGCCTTTCACTTGCACGACCGAATGATGTGAATAATAATAATTGTGCATGTGCATTGGACTAAGCTGGAATCTGCAAGCATTCAATAAACAGGAGAAGACAAGGCAATATGGGATCTTTTGTCAGATCAACAATTATGCATATAAGAGCCACCTGAACAATTTAATCATGGTCTTCTCCTATCGACCCCCAAAGAAAATAAAAGAAATAAAACTATTTACACGGGAAAGCTCCCAACAAGCAAAAGAAGAACAGGAAATATTTTTGGGTTTCTTTTTAGTTACTACTACAAGCATGGAAAGTAAAATAATTAAAAGCTACAACTATTTTTTTTTGGTTTTTCTTAAGGTTTATTAAACACACAAGAAGAAAGCATAAAAAGGAAATAAACTACCATGGATGATACAATGAAAAAGTATGAGCACCGACATCTAGCAATGAGTGTGTGAACATGAATATAATGTCGGTGAGAAATACGTACTCCCCCAAGCTTAGGCTTTTGGCCTAAGTTAGTCTATGGCCACGGCTGGCCTGGCGGATATCCATAATAATTGTTGGGGTCATATTGCAAAGAGGAAGAAGACTTCGATTGCCACTGGTTGGCAATCATCTCCGGATCCCACTGGTAATTAGACTGTCGTGAAGGATCAACTTGTGGTTCCGGCTTTCGCTCCATGGCTGCTGCAGGGTTCCGGTAGGCGTGAATAGCCTCTAACGGAACAAGGTAATGGCCTGCAGATAAATCAAACAAAGAAGGAGCAGGCAGGGTAATAGTCTCAGGATGATGTTTATCAAAGAACAATTTGTATTTAAGCTCTCCTTCCCTATTCTTAACAATAAAATCATATGCCACCATACTCTTATAATCTAAATAAACATGAGGCAACACTTTTTCTTCCTTCTCATAATGCCTAATAGGTATGTTAAAATGTGCAGCTAGGCGTGAAGCATAGATGCCTCCAAAGATGGGGCCCTTTGTACGGTTCAGACTTAACCGTTTAGCAATAATGCCGCCCATACTAACAGAGTTATCACTGAATAAACCATGGAGCAAAATAATAATATCAGGAACACTAAGGTTTCCACAGTTTCCGCGACCAATTAAACAATGACTAGCAAATAATGCAAAATAGCGTAACACAGGAAAATGTATGCTAGTGATTCGTGCATCGGAAACCTTTCTTGTTTCCCCTACAGTGATGATATCAATAAACCCATCCACATCCTCGCGATGTGGTTCCTCTGTCTTGCCCTCGAAAGGGACTAAACAAACCCGACAAAAATCATAAAGTGACATCTCCTTATGCTCATCATATAAATAAAACTCCACCATAGGTGGTGAGCTCCTAAAATGGAA
The DNA here is from genome assembly GCF_003073215.2 of Triticum urartu. Lineage (NCBI taxonomy): Eukaryota > Viridiplantae > Streptophyta > Magnoliopsida > Poales > Poaceae > Triticum > Triticum urartu. The sequence continues at coordinate 602,969,502 of NC_053028.1, forward strand.
ATGAAAGTTTTGCACAAAGATATTTGTGAGTAAGAGATATTGATCACGTTGGTCGTGGAGGAAGGTGGTGAGGCCTGCATTCTTAGCCAATTCATAAAAATCTTCATAAATCCCGGCTTCTCTCAAGAAATCATCGAAAGGCAATTCACACGACCGAACCTCCGTGGTGCGAGGCAGATTATACTTGGGCTTCTGTGCCTTTTCCTTCGAGCTTCGGCTCGATGAGCCCCTCAAAAGTCTATTCATTATTTTCTGAAAAAATCTGAAATTTTTAGTAACTTCAAAATAAAAGTAAACCAAACTCAATAATATTGATGGCAACTACTCCTACAAGTGCCTAGAGCCTATATCATGCATCAAAACTACTTGGAACCATATAAATTTGAAATGCAAGCTCAAGAACATGGTTACCTAGGCAGCACAAATTTGCAATGAATAAAGCACTAGAACAAAAACTAATTGGACCAATGGAGGAGTCACATACCAAGGAACAATCTCCCCAAGCATTTTTGTGAGAGGTGCTTTGAGCAAGGAGATCGAAAATGGCAGGAAAACAAGCTTGGACTCGGGTTTGAGCTAGTTGTTCGTGTTTGTGGGAGGAAGAAGGAGTGTGTGGGTGAAAGGATAAGTGGAGGAGGGCCACCGTGGGCCCACGAGGCAGGGGGCGCGCCCAGGGGGTAGGGCGCGCCCTCCACCCTCGTGGCAAGGTGGTTGGCCCCCCGGTGTGTTCTTTGTTCCATAAATCCTCAAATATTCTATAAAAAACATATTTAAATTTCAGGGCATTTGGAGAACTTTTATTTTCGGGGTATTTTTATATTGCATGGATAATCAGATAACAGATAGAAAATACTTATTTTTATTTTATTTAATATAAATAACAGAAAGTAAAAGTGGGGTACAGAAGGTTGTGCCTTCTAGTTTCATCCATCTCATCAAAATGAATCCACTAACAAGGTTGATCAGGTCTTGCTAACAAACTCATTCCGAATAACATGGAACCGGAGAAATTTCAAATAACACTATGTGACCTCAACGGGGATATGCACATCCCCAATAACAAGAATATCATATTTCTTCTTGATAGTGGGAACAGGAAATTCAAAACCTCCAAATGTAATCGATGGAATTTTTCCAATAGAATTGATACTGTGGACTTGAGGTTGTTTCCTCGGAAAGTGTATTGTATGCTCATTACCATTAACATGAAAAGTGACATTGCCTTTAGTGCAATCAATAACAGCCCCTGCAGTGTTCAAGAAAGGTCTTCCAAGAATAATAGACATACTATCGTCCTCGGGAATATCAAGAATAACAAAGTCTGTTAAAATAGTAACGGTTGCAACTACAATAGGCACATCCTCACAAATACCGACAGGTATAGCAGTTGATTTATCAGCTATTTGCAAAGATATTTCAGTAGGTGTCAACTTATTCAAATCAAGTCTACGATATAAAGAGAGAGGCATAACACTAACATCGGCTCCAAGATCACATAAAGCAGTTTTAACATAGTTTCTTTTAATGGAGCATGGTATAGTGGGTACTCCTGGATCTCCAAGTTTCTTCGGTATTCCACCGTCAAAAGTATAATTAGCAAGCATGGTGGAAATTTCAGCTTCTGGTATCTTTCTTTTATTTGTAACAATATCTTTCATATACTTAGCATAAGGATTCATTTTGAGCATATCAGTTAATCGCATACGCAAAAAGATAGGTCTAATCATTTCAGCAAAGCGCTCAAAATCCTCATCATCCTTTTTCTTGGATGGTTTGGGAGGAAAAGGCATGGGTTTCTGAACCCAAGGCTCTCTTTCTTTACCATGTTTCCTAGCAACAAAGTCTTTCTTATCATAACGTTAATTCTTTGATTGTGGGTTATCAAGATCAACAACAGGTTCAATTTCTATATCATTATCATTACTAGGTTGAGCATCATCATGAACATTATCATTAACATTATCACTAGTTTTAGGTTCATTACCAGATTGTGTTTCAGCATCAGAGATAGAAATATCATTTGGATTCTCAGGTGTTTCAGTAATAGGTTCACTAGAAGCATGCAAAGTCTTATCATTTTTCTTTTTCTTCCTTTTAGAAGGACTAGGTGCATCTACATTATTTCTCTGAGAATCTTGCTTAATTCTCTTAGGGTGGCCTTCAGGATACAAAGGTTCCTGAGTCATTCTACCAGTTCTAGTAGCCACTCTAACAGCATAATCATTATTCTTACTATTCAATTCGTTGAGAAAATCATTTTGAGCTTTAAGTACTTGTTCTACTTGAGTGGTAACCATAGAAGCATGTTTACTAATAAGTTTAAGTTCACCTTTAACATTAGCCATATAATCACCCAAGTGCTCAAGCATATTTGAATTTTATTTCAATGGTCTAAAAAAATAAGCATTAAAATCTTCTTGCTTAGCCATAAATTTATCAAACTCATCTAAGCATGGGCTAGGAAATTTAGTAAATGGGATTTCAGCTTTATCATATCTATAGAGAGAATTTACCTTTACTACCTTGTCGGGTTATCAAGACCATGTTTTTCTTCAACATGCGGTAAATTAAGACCATGTATTTCTTCAATAGGAGGTAAATTCTTAACATCTTCAGCTTTAATACCTTTTTCTTTCAAAGATTTCTTTGCCTCTTGCATATCTTCAGGACTGAGAAATAGAATACCCCTTTTCTTCGGGGTTGGTTTAGGAATAGGCTCAGGAACTGGCTCAGGAGGTGTCCAATTATTTTCATTTGTCAACATATTATTCAATAGGATTTCAGCTTCATCCGGTGTTCTTTCCCTGAAAACAGAACCAGCACAACTATCCAGGTAATCTCTGGAGGCATCGGTTAGTCCATTATAAAAGATATCAAGTATTTCATTTTTCTTAAGAGGATGATCAGGCAAAGCATTAAGTAACTTGAGAAGCCTCCCCCAAGCTTGTGGGAGACTATCTTCTTCAATTTGCACAAAATTATATATATATATATCCCTTAAAGCAGCTTGTTTCTTATGAGCAGGGAAATATTTAGTAGAGAAGTAATAAATCATATCCTGGGGACTACGCACACAACCAGGATCAAGAGAATTAAACCATATCTTAGCATCACCCTTTAATGAGAACGGAAATATTTTAAGGATATAAAAGTAGCGAGTTCTCTCATCATTAGTGAACAGGGTAGCTATATCATTTAATTTAGTAAGATGTGCCACAACAGTTTCAGATTCATAGCCATGAAAAGGATCGGATTCAACCAAAGTAATTATATCAGGATCAACAGAGAATTCATAATCCTTATCGGTAACACAGATAGGTGAAGTAGCAAAAGCAGGGTCAGGTTTCATTCTAGCATTTAGAGATTGCTGATTCCATTTAGCTAATAACCTCTTAAGTTTGTATCTATCTTTGCAAGCTAAAATAGCTAAAGAAGCTTCTTTATCAAAAAGATAACCCTCAGGAATAACAGGCAAGTCTTCATCATCAATTTCATCAGTATTATCAGATTCAATATTTTCATTCTCTCTAGCCCTAGCAAGTTGTTCATCAAGAAATTCACCAAGTGGCATAGTAGTATCAAGCATAGAAGTAGTTTCATCATAAGTATCACGCATAGCAGAAGTGGCATCATCAATAACATGCGACATATCAGAACGAATAGCAGAAGCAGGTTTAGGTGTCGAAAGCTTACTCATAACAGAAGGTGAATCAAGTGCAGAGCTAGATGACAGTTCCTTACCTCCCCTCGTAGTTGAGGGATAGATCTTGGTTTCTGGATCTCTCAAGTTCTTCATAATTATAAGAAGATATAAATCCCAAGTGACTCAAAGAATAGAGCTATGCTCCCCGGCAACGGCGCCAGAAAATAGTCTTGATAACCCACAAGTATAGGGGATCGCAACAGTTTTTGAGGGTAGAGTATTCAACCCAAATTTATTGATTAGACACAAGGGGAGCCAAAGAATATTCTCAAGTATTAGCAGCTGAGTTGTCAGTTCAACCACACCTGGACACTTAATATCTGCAGGAAAGTGTTTAGTAGCAAAGTAATATGATAGTAGTGGTAACGGTAGCAAAAGGTAATGATAGCAAAAGTGATGTTTTTGGTATTTTGTAGTGATGATAGCAATAGCAACGGAAAAGTAAATAAGCGAAGAACAATATGTGGAAAGCTCGTAGGCAATGGATCAGTGATGGAGAATTATGCCGGATGCAGTTCATCATGTAACAGTCATAACCTAGGGTGACACAGAACTAGCTCCAGTTCTTCAATGTAATGTAGGCATGTATTCCGAATATAGTCATACGTGCTTATGGAAAAGAACTTGCATGACATCATTTGTCCTACCCTCCCATGGCAGCGGGGTCCTTACGGAAACTAAGGGATATTAAGGCCTCCTTTTAATAGAGTACTGGAACAAAGCATTAACACATAGTGAATACATGAACTCCTAAAACTACGGTCATCGCCGGTAAGTATCCCGATTATTGTCACTTCGGGGTTAACGGATCATAACACATAATAGGTGACTATAGACTTGCAAGATAGGGTCTAGAACTCTCATATATTGATGAAAACATAATAGGTTCAGATCTGAAATCATGGCACTCGGGCCCTAGTGACAAGCATTAAGCATAGCAAAGTCATAGCAACATCAATCTCAGAACATAGTGGATACTAGGGATCAAACCCTAACAAAACTAACTCGATTACATGATAGATCCCATCCAACCCATCACCGTCCAGCAAGCCTACAACGGAATTACTCACGCACGGTGGTGGGCATCATGAAATTGGTGATGGAGGATGGTTGATGATGACGATGGCGATGGATTCCCCTCTCCGGAGCCCCGAACGGACTCCAGATCAGCCCTCCCGAGAGGTTTTATGGCTTGGCGGCGGCTCCGTATCGTAAAACGCAATGAATTCTTCTCTCTGATTTTTTCTCCCCGAAACAAAATATATAGAGTTGGAGTTGTAGTCGTAGGAGCTCCAGGGGGCCCACGAGGTAGGGGGCCCGCCCTAGGGGGGCAGGCACGCCCCCCACCCTCGTGGACAGGTGGTGGGCTCCCTGGTCTTCATCTTTTGCAGGTATTTTTTATATTTTCCAAAAAAGTTGCTCCGTGAAGTTTCAGGTCATTCTGAGAACTTTTGGTTCTGCACATAAATAACACCATGGTAATTCTGCTGAAAACAGCATCAGTCCGGGTTAGTTACATTCAAATCATGCAAGTTAGAGTCCAAAACAAGGGCAAAAGTGTTTGGAAAAGTAGATACGACGGAGACGTATCATGGGTGGACGGAGCTAAGGTATTGTTCTTACTTGAACCAACACCTACTTATGATTATACCCTTCATGTAAGCATCCACAAATACAAGAGAAGTAATTAGGATAAATCTAATAATAACATTAAACATGTGGATCCAAAACAGCCTCTCACGAAACAATTCATAAACTAGGGTTTAGACTTTTGTCACTCCCACTAGTGCGCGTCGGTCCTAAACAAACGGTTTTTAACCCCTTTCCGCGACGGCATATGGAACCGTCTCCAAGTGAGTGTGGGCGATAGGGGGTCCTTCCCACACGACCAGAAACCGTCGGGGATAGGGAGCCTTGATGCATACAGTTCTCCCTGTATAACCGTTTCCGATATCTCGAATATCCCAAACGCTTCATCCTTGCCACTCGTTTGTGCTTGCATTGCCATCGCAGTCGGAGTTTTGTGGTTCTGCCTAAAACCAGGCAGATTCCAAGCACGACAGTTTTCTAGGCAGATTCTAGGCATGGGAGATTTATGATGCGTGGCACATCAGAAACAGTTCCTGATTATAAACCGTGTACAATAGGTAGACAATCACACACATTTAGCTTCCCCATACCGTATGTGATAGTGTCTCACATCACACACGCTTTGCAAACGGCAACTGTGTGCATGCTTGCACAAGTTTCCTCTCTGAGAACCGTCTCGGATTATGGTGTATATCACAAACATTTGTGTTTTACCTACCGTGTGTGTGCCGTAATGACCCGCACAACGTAATTTCGCCCTAATTTAATTGCTGCTATTTACAATTGTACCTAATTTAAACTTGAAAGTAGGCTATAGCTTTATTCATATCCATCAGGTTCAAACAAGCAATGCAATATTCGATTCACATGTACATATGTTTAAGAATTACAGAAGCACTAGATAAAGAATGATGTACCATGGTTCTGTACTTGTACTATTACAGATGGTAAAGAAAGAGGCGACAGACATTCAAGTTGCTGAACAAGGTGATACGGAATGGCCCTATTGTGCTCTCTTGGATGTAGAAGGCATGCAGGACTCTAGTCCAACCCCTTGTGATGGCCAGCTGCCAATCATGTAGTTTGAGAGGTAATCTTGAGTAAACTGCTTCAGGATCCACTGCATAAGAAAAAAGATTCAGATATTGTCATCTAACACAACTCATTACGAGCAGTAAAAAGAAGGCTACAGGGTTCTTACTTACCATCCTGCAGTTCACTATTGTCTTGCATAAAGTGTAAACAAATAGTTCGATTGACATCTTTTGACCCATTTTAGTAACAATCTTTATTAGTTTCCTCACTTGATGCTGGTTCATGAATATCTCATTGCCCCATACGCAGAAAGGGTCGAAGTGTGGATCTTTGGCAATGATATATGTACCTAAAAGCACCAAGTTAATATTAGAAGCTAAACAACAATTGTAAAATGATGTAGTACAACACTCCATCCATCCCATTATATAAGATTTTATTACATGTATATCTAGACATCATCAGAACATTAAGGTAACACTTTTCCTTGTTGCTAATGCTATGTATCCTGGGATTGCATATTTAGTCATTCAGTACAATGCATGTTGCTAAACAACAATTGAAAAAAGAAAAGGCATGTTAACTGCAATATCCTTAACAACAACCAAATATCGTAATTCATAGTGGTATTGTTGAAACTGTTATTGATGAAATTGAACTGCACAGCAAATAGTTGCACATATAGAGCATCACATTGTGAAGAACTGAAATAAACAAGTCATAAGGACATCTCTAGGCGATCCTTAAAAAGTTAAAGGACTAAAACCCTTAGTGGATATATATATATATACTCCAGCAATTTTTGGCCTTTTCTAGTCGATCCCCTAAACTTAAGGTTGTAAACTTCAATTTGATCAAGTTCAAAGCAGGTTCAACCGAAAGTAGCATGCATTCAAACATAAACATAGATAGTTTTACATAACCGAACATAAAACATAAATTTAAACTAAGCTAAACTACTTTCGGTCGAAGTAGAGGTCGAGCCAATCCTTCCTTGTCATATATGGTGTGCCGCGAGCTGGGTCCGGGCCAGTACCATCGTCGGGGTCGTTGGGGAAGGCACTCCTCCACTCGTCGACGTCGATCTCCTCATCCTCGGGGCCCACCTCGACGCCCTCCGTGCCGCCGTCGCCGCCGCCTTCAACCTCGTCATCAGAGGAGAGCGCGATAACCTCGCAGCCCTCTGCGCCGCCGTCCTCGCCGCCTTCGACCTCGTCATCGAAGGAGAGCATGATAACCTCGCCGCCCTCCGCGCCGGCAAAAATCGCCCGCTCCGCCTCCATGAGCGCCGGGTACTGCCGGCGGAACTCTTGCATGTAGGCCACGTCGGCGGCCTCGGCCTTGAGACGCTCCCACGCCCCGTGGTCCTCCTGCGCCATAGCCAAGCTCACCACCCCTGTCTCCGACGGAACAAGGTGGACCGGACGTGTGCTGAAGGGGAAAATGAGCCTAGCCGCCGCGCCGTGGTGGCAGACCTGCCAGCGGTCGTACTCCATGGCCGCGAGCTCGGCCGTGTGGAAGCTACCGAGCCACCGGCGGGTGTGGGTCTCTCGATCTGTAATATCGGCGACCCACGTCCCCCACTGCCGTTGTCGGACCCCGAAGTAGGACTTCGTCGGCTGCCGGGTCCGAGTGAGAACGAGGAAGTCCTCGATCCGGCGTTGGGGCGCGGCGGCGGGCGGATCAAGGGACCGGCGACGGCAGATCGGGCCCGCGGAGGACGACGGGGACACCTCGGCAGCCACCTCACCGACATCGGGTGAAAAGTCCGCGATAAACCTCTTTTTGGTCATTGGCTACTCGAGCTCCCCGGCACACAGACATAGGTTGAGGATGGAGGCGCCGGCGATGGCGGTGACCTACCAATGGTTTCGAGGGTTGTGTGTGTCTGTCTGAGCGGAGGTTGTGTTTGAGGAAATACTGCGGCAACTAAAAATTTTACTAGGCGAGAGTAACAAGGCGGGGCTACTGAAAATTTGGAGGAAGGGCGAGAAGATATTTTTGAGATTGCGAGGGATGCAAAGGCAGGAGTAAAATGCCGGGGCTACTGAAAATTTGAATCAAGGGACTGAAGCAGAGCGGGAGTAACAGACATCGCACACGGCCCGCACATACTAATCGTGTGCTATCAAACATTAAAACCTTCCACGCGGTAGATATTTTCGAGATTGCGAGGGATGCAGAGGCGGGAGTTTTGGGGGAGCGAGCTAGTGTGCTAGACACGCCGGCTGTGGACTGTAGCCGACGCACCTTCTCGCGTAAGCCATAGGCGTACTATACACCGACGGTGCTCCAAGATATTTTGTACTACATCTCACACGATTGGTGAGAATAAACTATGTGGGATCTACTTGATTTGAATTACAAAATGGGGTCACAGCGGCAATGGACGGTGTTTGAATTGCTAGACCTTTTATCTGCAGTGAACATGCAACTGTACGTGTGTCGTAAAAGAATTGGAATCATTCAGGGTTCGTTTGGACATTTCATACATTAAACTGGTTTTCTAGCCATTTCAGGTGCACAATTCAAAATTAAACTACATGCACATGCTCCGATGCATACAAATTGGTTGAAAAATCAAATCTGTGTCCTTCAGTGCATGCTTAGGTCCCATGGAAGAAATGGAAATGAATTTTTCGGGGTTCGTTTGGCCTTTTATTCATTAACTGGGTTTTCTAGGCATTTTATGTGCATAATTCAAATTTGAACTACAAGCACATGCTCCAATGCACCAAAGTTGGTCGAAAAATCACATGTGTGTCCTTGGGTGCATTTCTAGGTCCCATGCAAGAGATGGGAATGAAATTCAAACACCATGACACTGTTGATTGCCGGCAAAATGTTGAGATGCCTGATTTTTAAATTCTAGTAAATCCAAAACTCGTCTGAAATTCATGAAACTTGGCATGCTATCATGGAGCGGCATCAACATGTTGTGCTGAAAATTTTGTCCCATTTGGGGCATGTTCGGGTATAAGCTTCTTACAAACCAGAGCCTCTCACAACAAGCATGATGGTTTTGATAGGGAACGTACCACCTTTGGTGAAGGGGCGATATCCGTTGCCTCTTATTGCTTTCAAAAAATTTCTAGTGTCAACATAGAACAACAGGAGTGTTGTGTTCAATCTTGGAATTTTTCGGGGTTCGTTTGGCCTTTTTTATACATTAACTAGGTTTTCTAGTCATTTTATGTGCATAATTCAAATTTGAACTGCAAGCACATGCTCCAATGCACCAAAGTTGGTTGAAAAATTGCATGTGTGTCCTTGGGTGAATTTCTAGGTCCCATGCAAGAGATGGGAATGAAATTCAAACACCAGGGAACTGTTGATTGCCGGCAATACGTTGAGATGCCTGGTTTTTAAATTCTAGTAAATTCAAAACTCGTATGAAATTCATGAGACTTGGCATGCTATCATGGAGCGGCATCAACATGCCGTGATGAAAATTTTGACCCATTTGGTGCAGGTTCGGGTATAAGCTTCTCACAAACCAGAGCTTCTCACAACAAGCATGATGGTTTCGATAGGGAACGTAACACCTTTGGGGACGGGACGATATTCGTTGCCTCTTATTGCTTTCAAAAAAATTCTAGTGTCAACATAGAACAACAGGAGTGTTGTGTTCAATCTTGGAATTTTTCGGGGTTCGTTTGGCCTTTTTATGCATTAACAGGGTTTTCTAGGCATTTTATGTGCATAATTCAAATTTGAACTACAAGCACATGCTCCAATGCACTAAGGTTGGTTGAAAAATCACATGTGTGTCCTTGGGTGAATTTCTAGGTCCCATGCAAGAGATGGGAATGAAATACAAACACCAGGGCGCTATTGATTGCCGGCAAAACATTGAGATGCCTAATTTTTAAATTCTAGTAAATCCAAAACTCGTATGAAATTCATGAAACTTGGCATGCTATCATGGAGCGGCATCAACATGCCATGTTAAAAAAATTGTCCCATTTGGGGCAGGTTCGGGTATATGCTTCTCACAAATCAGAGCTTCTCACAACAAGCATGATTGTTTCGGTAGGGAACGTCCCACCTTTGGGGACAAAACGATATCCATTGCCTCTTATTGCTTTCAAAAAATTTCTCATGTCAACATAGAACAATAGGAGTGTTGTGTCAATTTTGGGGATTTTTTGGGATTCGTTTGGACATTTTTATTCATTAACTGAGTTTTCAATGCATTTATGTGCATAATTCAAATTTGAACTACATGCACATGCTCCAATGCACTAAGGTTGGTTGAAAAAACTAATATGTGTCCTTGGGTGAATTTCTAGGTCCAATGCAAGAGATGGGAATGAAATTCAAACACCAAGGCACTGTTGATTGCCGGCAAAACATTGAGATGCCTGGTTTTAAAATTCTAGTAAATCCAAAACTCGTCTGAAATTCATGAAACTTGGCATGCTATCATGGAGCGGCATCAACATGCCGTGTTAAAAAATTTGTCCCATTTGGGGCAGGTTCGCGTATATGCTTCTCAAAAACCAGAGCTTCTCACAACAAGCATGATGTTTTCGGTAGGGAACGTCCCACCTTTGGGGATGAAATGATATCCATTTCCTCTTATTGCTTTTAAAAAATTTCTCGTGTCAACATAGAACAACAAGAGTGTTGTGTCAATTTTTGGGATTTTTCGGGGTTCGTTTGGACATTTTTATGCATTAACTGAGTTTCAATGCATTTATGTGCATAATTCAAATTTGAATTACCTGCACATGCTCCAGTGCATATAAATTGGTTGAAAAATCAAATCTGTGTCCTTGGGTGCATGATTAGGTCCCATGCAAGAATTGGGAATGAATTTCAAACACCAGGGCACCATTGATTGCCGACAAAACATTGAGATGTCTAGTTTTTAAATTCTAGTAAATCCAAAACTCGTCTGAAATTCATGAAACTTGGCATACTATCATGGAATGGCACCCGACATGATGTGGTATTTTTCGTGTCCATTTTGAGAGAAGGCGCACTCGAATAATGACAGCCAACAAAGGCATTTTGAAAAAATAGCTGCCGCTTTCGTATCTCAAACGTTTGTATAATTCAAACCGTGTGTGTTCTGTTAACCATTCATGTGACGCCATGTGTCTTGGTTTTAATGGTTGTAGGAGGTGCCGTGTGGACAGTTGCTTGACCTTGAGTGAACGGGAGGCGTGCGAGCGCAGTCCGGTGCGCAGGCTGACCGAGAGGCGTTCAAGCTATCCTCCAATGCGCAGGCTCACCGGGAAGCGTGCGAGTTGTACACTATGCAGGCTCACTGGGAAGCGAGCCCTTTGAATTCCATGGCCGCCCGCCTTCCTCTCCATTAATGGCGCCCGAGCCGCTGTTTAATACGGGCGGCCTTACTGTTCGCCTCCCATTCCCCTCCCCTCCCTGCAGACCTCCACCGCCATGGCGCAGAATGATCATCTGCCACTAGTCTTCAAGTTTGGTGAAGTCGACTCCAAGCCGGAGGAGATATAAAATAAGGAGCAATGGGGCCTCATGGAGATGGCCCAGAACGAGCTGGGCGCGACGGTTGTTGCCCCCGCTCCCGTCCCAGCTCCCATCCCCGTGCCCGCGCCAGCGACCATCCCTGTAGCATTGACGGGCTGGTCGCCCACCACTATCACAAAGATGGAAGCCGCGGGCGTCAGCGAGGTCTCCGCAGACCAGCACGAGCTCGTGTACATGCCAGCGCCAGCGCCCGTGCCTGTGCGCGCCCCTCTACCCACCGTGGCGCCACCCCCCCGTGCGTTTGGCTGCACCCGTCGCGCCCGTGCCCGTGCCCGTGCGCCCCCCCCCCCCTAGCGGCATGGGACGCTGTCGTCGACCGCTACCTCTCAGCGGTGCCAATTGTCGTCCTCCCGCGCCCTGCCTGTCGATCGCGTGATGACATGATGTTTGATTTATAGGTGAAGAACATTTTGTGCCGCCTTGAAGACTTCAACAACGGCGTCCCGAAGGACGACAACGACAACGACGGCGCGGCATGCCACCTTCGCCGCTGTCGTAAATAGTTTTTTGGGGGGGTTTAATATTGTATCTTGAATTCTCGATCATATGAATATAAATTCGCAGTGTGACTGAATGAAAGATATGGTTTGAACGAATTTTCATTTTTCTCTCTTAATGTATAGACTTATCAAATGATTTTCTTTTTAAAAAATGCCAACATTTTTTAAATATAAAACACTCATCGCAAACGTTTTAGTTAGAACACCCGTATGCAAACCGACAGCTTTCCCAGGAAGCCAAGGGAAAATGTGCCGAGCAGGATTTCTGCATCCCTTCAACGCAAACGGTTGTTTTGCATGACCCGGGTGCAACCACGTACAAACAATTGGGTAAGATTTGCATATTTGTCATTTTGGGTATGTTGCCATTTCTCAAACTGGAAAGATTGACATTTGTTTATCTAGTAACATTGCCATTTGTCAACCTTGTAACACTGCGATTTGTCAAAATATGCAGCTACAAATCACTAGCAGTATCTATTTTTTGCAGCTAAAATCACTAGCACTGTTCATATGGACACCACTAGCAGGCGTGAGTTCATGGACGCATATGCAAATGTATCATTGATTACATACAGCAAGTCATCAACCCACAACGACAACGAGGATACACGTTGGATTATAGATCATTTCCAACAAAACATTCTAGTAAAGTTTTTCTCACACAACAAATAACAAAGCGATGAAATGAACTTCAGCTCAACCACTCCTCGGCGTTGGAAACGCTTGCTTTGAACCAGAAGTGATTCTCTGGGAAGGGCGTACTACTTTCAATCTCGAGACCAACGCAGGACTGATCATCGAGGCTGAAGCGGCCTATGTCAGGACCCATATTGGGATGGTAGGGAAGCATAGTAATATCCGAGGTATAGATACAGTTGCTTCTCATAAATGGTAGTAACGTTGTGTCAATAATAGCTGGATCGCCTTCCACCATCATTGGATAGTTTTGTCCAAGGAAGAGCGAGTTTCCTCCAGGACTTTCAATACTGAACCAGGGAGAAGGTGTTGGCGCTAGTACACTAGTATCCATCCCGAATACCCTGCAAGGGATGTTGGAATAGGTCCGGAGAGTGCGACCATACGAGACAACACCTGCTTCCTTAGTAACATCAGCAGTGCCTCGTATACAGACAAGAAGAGGTGATCCATCGGAATAAGTTGCCAGGCGCCACTGAGTATATGGGTCCTGCTCGTCCTCATGCTCGTGAATAAAATTTTCAAGTATAGGTGGTGGAATGTTCACAGGACCTTGGAAACACAAGAAGGTTAATTAGTAAAGGGAAACTAGCTAACCCACATGCATGTGGATGAAACAATTATAATTATGGTGGAAGACAAACGTACCGAAATCATGAGGATTCCATGCAAAAACAGTGCCACGAGTGGTGGCAGCAAACACAAGACCCTCGTATTCAATTGCATCACAGTACTCATCCGTGTATAGAAACTGATTTTTAAGCAATATCCATCGAGTCGAACCATGAAGGACGGCAACAAGCTTGTCGAAGATAGCGGCAACATAAGCATTCCTATAACCCCAAGAGCGGTTCGGAACTCGACAAATTGCTATCTTCCGTAGACGACAGTCAGCATGATCGTATTTGAACTCACATAGAATACCGGTGTACTCAACCTCTGGGCAGTCATCTAAGATTTTTTGAAGTGGAACCCGGTGACGAGTGTACACATTCACAAGTTCCCACTCGCAGTTGTACCCAATATAAACAACCCAATCTCCATTTACGTCTGCCCAAGCCTTGCCCTCAAGCGATGGCATCTTAACATCATATGTATCATTATCAAGCGGCATCAACTTACACAAGGCGAGGCTTTCCTCATCCCTGCGCCAGTCAGCAGGGTCACGACGAACAAGATAGGGGAGATCAAACCGCTCCTGAACCCTTGGGTTCCTTGTAATGATGTTATTAGTTGAGTCGAGAATGATCTTGAACGAACCTGCCATGCTAGCCGAGGTGATGACGTCGCGCCGATCAATGAGTTCCTCCACCGCGTCATCATTCAGATCAGGGCAAGAATAACAGAGTCGTTTCCGGCTTGTTCCCTCCATGGAGAAAGACGATCAAACAATGGTAGAAGGAAGGGTGAAGGCAAATGGAGGAGGGAGGAAGAGCTAGCGTGCGATAGCAGTTCCAAATCGATAGGGAAAGGCGAAGAGTCGGTGGACGGTTGCCACGGTACACGAAGAGGCGCCTGGGGAGCGAACGGTTGCCACAAAAGTCACACACTGACGACAACGGCTGAGTGAACCGCATGCAATCCCATCGCACAATACACACGTCTTGTTAAGTTGAACCGTTTCTGTTCTCGTGTCAATGCAAACAGTTCATCCGAGTGAACCGCATGCCATATATCGCACACACCTTGATCTGGCTGGCTGTTCTTTTGTGTTGCCTAATCACAAACAGTTCATCTGAGTGAACCGTATGCTGCATATCGCACACACCTTCATCTGGCTACCCGTTTCTTTTGTGTTGCCTAATCACAAACAGTTCATCCGAGTGAACCGTATGTTGTGTATCACACACGCCTTCATCTAGCTGCCCGTTTCTTTTGTTCCTCCTCATCGCAAACAGTTAATTGAACTAAACCATATGCCCTTCATCGCACACGCAACAAAAATATGAACCGTGTTTGATGCATCCTCCATCGCAAGCGTTTTCACCTTTTTTGACGGTTTTCATACAACACCGTTTGCGATTATTGCATCGCACATAGTTTCTCGAAGGGTCTCTGAGCGTAGTGTCGCGTTAGCAGCATCCTGCATTAGTGTCCCACAACCCATCATTTACAAACTAATTCCATAATGCCTTCCCCTAGGCCCAAAGATGGTGAAGAGTCATGAAGTCAACTTCACATGCTTATGATGACAAGACTTCTCTAAAGTCCTCAAGAACAAATAGAACTACTCACAACTCATCTTATTAAACATGATAAGTGGGTATGAATATATGATTAACAATATGAACATAATAATCTTCCATTAGGTAAATCAACTAGCATAAAACTACAAGATGTAATCAACACTACTAGCACCCCCATGTACCAATCTGAGGTTTAATACATAGATTGAACACAAGAGATGAACTAGGGTTTGGGTATGAGATGGTGTTGGTGAAGATATTGATGAAGATGATGATTCCCATGATTATGAGAGTGTTGGTGATGATGAAGGCTTCAATTTCCCCCTCCCGGAGGGAAGTATCCCTGACAGAATCGCTTCGTTGGGGAGCATGTTGGGAATTGTTGCATGGAAAACAAAAAATTCTACGCACACGCAATAAACTATCCATGGAGATGCATAGCAACGAGGGGGAGAGTGTGTCTACGTACCCTCGTAGACCGTAAGTGGAAGCATTTCACAACGCGATTGATGTAGTCGAACTTCTTCTCACGTCAACCGATCAAGTATCGAACACACGACACCTCTGCGTTCTACACACGTTCAACTCGGAAACGTCCCTCGCCTTCTTGATCTAGCAAGATGTCGATGTAGTAGATGAGTTCCGTCAGCACGACGGCATGGTGGCGGTGATGGTGAAGTGATCTCCGCAAGGCTTCGCCTAAGCACCACGAAAATATGACCGGGGGTGTAAATGGTGGGGGTGCCGCACACGGCTAACAATTGATCTAGTCTATGCTAGGGCGCCCCCACATATATATAGGTGGGAGGGAGAGGGGAGGCTGCTAGGAGGTGCCCCAAGTAGGACGAATCCTACTTGGGGTCCTCCCCAAGCGGCGCCCCCTGCCATATTTAACCGAGGGAGAAGGAAAGAGGGGGGGTGGAGAGGGAAGGAAGTGGGAATCCTAATCCACACTTTCCTTTCCTTCTCCCCTTTCCTTCCCCTCCTTAGGCCAGCCCATATGGGGAGCGCACCAGCCCCTTGTGGCTGGTGCGTTTCCCCTCTTGGCCCATAAGGCCCATATCTTTTGCCGGGGGTGCCCGGAACCCCTTTCGGTGACCTGATAAGTACCCCCGAAACTCTTCCGTTGTCCGAATACCCTCGTCCTATATATCAATCTTTACCTCTCGACCATTTCGAGACTTATCGTCATGTCCGTGATCTCATACGGGACTCCGAAAAACATTCGTTCACCAAATCACATAACTCATATAATATTATATTGTCATCGAACGTTAAGCATGCAGACCCTACGGGTTCAAGAACTATGTAGACATGACCGAGACACCTCTCCGGTTAATAACCAATAGCGTAACTTGGATGCCCATATTGGCTCCTACATATTCTACGAAGATCTTTATCGGTCGAACCGTTATGACAACATACGTAATTCCTTTTGTCCGTCGGTATGTTACTTGCCCGAGATTCGATTGTCGGTATCTTCATACCTAGTTCAATCTCGTTACTGACAAGTCTCTTTACTTGTTTCGTAATACATCACCTCGTGACTAAGTCCTTAGTCGTTTGCTTGCAAGCTTATGATGTGTATTACCAAGAGGGCCCAGAGATACCTCTCTGATACTCGGAGTGACAAATCCTAATCTCGATCTATGCCAACTCAACAAACACCTTCGGAGATACCTGTAGAGCATCTTTATGATCATGCAGTTACATTGTGACGTTTGATAGCACACAAGGCATTCCTCCGGTATCCGGGAGTTGCATAATCTCATAGTCAAAGGAATATGTATTTGACATGAAGAAAGGAATAGCAATAAACTGAACGATCAATATGCTAAGCTAAAGGAATGGGTCAAGTCAGTCACATCATTCTTCTAATGATGTGATCCCGTTATCAAATGACAACACATGTCTATGGTTAGGAAACCTTAACCATCTTTGATCAATGAGGTAGTCTAGTAGAGGCTTACTAGGGACACGGTATTTGTTTATGTATTCACACATGTATTTAAGTTTCTGGTCAATACAATTCTAGCATGAATAATAAACCTTTATCATGATTTAGGAAATATAATAATAACCATTTTTATTGCCTCTAGGGCATATTTCCATCAGAGTAAAAGTTCTCTAGCTTTGTTTTCGCCTCGAGACGGCAGGGAAAGTCCCAAAACTCTTATCTTGATTTTTTTCTAGGTCAAATAGGAATTTATTGCCAAAGGACATCAGGAGGGGAGCCACTAGGGCCCCACATGGCCAGGGGGTGGCCGCGCCACAGGCCCATGTGGCTAGCTGGTGGTGGCCCCTTTGCCATATTTTTGCTCCACTATTTATTATACATTTCAAAATAATTCTTACAAAAAATACATGCTTCATTTTGAGCTTCGAGAATTCTTATCTCTAATGTAGCTTTTTCAGGTCAGATTTTCAGCTGTCGGTAATCTCCCTCCTTTGATGTATCTTGCATAATAAGAGAGAAAAGGCATTAGAATTGCATCATATTGTGAAATATAACATTGAAAAGAGATAAATAACAATAGGTAATTATGATGCAAAATGAAAGTATCACGGAGTAGTAGCTGAAGCCCATGGAGGAGGAGGGGGAGGAGGAGGAGAAGGCGGTGGTGCCGGAGCCGGTTGCGGGCTTCGCCATGGAGGACGCCATGGCGGAGTTAGAGCTGGCCCAAGAGACGGAGATGGCAGAGTAGACTGCCATCCTAGAGTGAATGTCAGTGTATAATATAGCAGGCTAATAATTATTATCACGCTCTATTTTTTCATCGAGGACGAACACGTGGCCATGGTGGCAGCGGAGGGAGGAGGCGGCGGGGAGGGGGGGCAACGGGGTGTGGCTTCAACGTGGCTGGACGCCTGCATGGGCACGAAGAGGGAGTGAAGCAACCACGACGGACCAGGATTGTCCACTCGCATATCAACAAGGCAATGCGTACCCGCACCCCGTGAACCCGCCGGGTAAAAACCCTATTAGGGTAAGGATTTGGAAAAAATAAATACCCATGGATTTATAAATGAAAAAAATTGTACCCATTGAGTAAGCCGGGTGCGGGTACGAAAAGGCAATGTCCATATATGCATACCCGCCTACCCGCATACTCATATACTATTTCTTTCTAGCATGTAGGTCTCATGTGTCATTCACTAAAGAATAAAAAACCACTTTACCCTAGTCTAACGCGGCTGCTAGTGTCGATGACCCAAAATCCTCCCTGCTTACCCATGTGGATGATCTTGTTTAAATGTGTTGACCTTGTTTTGTGAACACACTATTTTGTCTCTCATTCTGTTGATATTATGATATAGTCTCCTCCTTGAAACAGGCTCTCGCCCCGCTTTATATATAAAGCAACACAACAAAGTACACGGCCGAACGATACAGTGTGGTGAGGAGGCCCTCTTACAAAGCAGATTAAAAGATACGACATTAACCTAGAACAAGCTAACACCTCGCCAAGACCTGACCGACGACTCCTGAGCTCCACGACAACGCCCCAAGGAAGGTGACCGCAAAGTATCACCATTGCTGAGTCCAAGCAAACAGGCATAGGTTTTCACCCGGAGCCCTAGCATAACGAGCCCCTCGACGACAACTCCAAGAAGCAAATGACACCCACAGACGCCGCCGACACCGATGTCAAATAGCACGAAGCTTTCGCTCGGACACTCGGGAATAGTCTCTTTCATTTGATCCTTTCGAAGTAGGGGCTGCAGAAGTGTCTTCAATAAAATAAAATAGAGAAAATTGTGTCCCTCTTGTTTGTCTTCTAATAATTTAAAAAAGAAGAAGAAAGAACATATGTGAATGTTTCTCTAAAAAGTGCACTTCCATGTTACTCATCCATGAACGTAATTGGATTGTTCAGTGCCATCTATTTCATGCTTATTGCTATCCAGTTCATCATTACCCACACTCGAACCCACTCGCATAATCGCATTCCCACCACACACCCTCGGCCTCGGAACGCCCCCAGTTTGCGATATCCTGCCGCGTTGACCCAAAGCCCAGATTCAATACGACGGCTTTCCCCTTCCCTCTTCCCTCCCTCATCCCATTTGCTTGATGAAACTTCTCCAGATCCATTTCCTCCTTGCCACCAAGCGCACGGGAAGACGGCGGGTTCGGTTGGAGCTAGCTAGGGTGAGGCCGCAATCCATTGGCAGCTTATCATTCCATTGATTCTGCACAAGTGAGTAGCGAAGAGATGGAAGGAGTCCTGGTGAGTGCCGCCACGGGGGTCCTGAAATCCCTCCTCTTCAAGCTCGCCGCACTGCTGGAGGGGGGGGTACAGGATGCACAAGGGCCTGCGGCGCGACATCGCCTTCCTCAAGGATGAGCTGAGCAGCATGAATGCTCTCTTGGAGAAGCTGGCCGAGGCGGAGGCTCTCGACACGCAGCTCAGGGAGTGGAGGGACCAAGTGAGGGAGATGGCCTATGAGATCGAGGATTACATCGACAGGTACATGAATCACCACGTCCACCGTGATCCGGACAAGCCTAACGCCGTCATGGAGCTCTTTTGGAAGGGCGTCTGCAAGGTGAAAAGCTTTGGAGCTCACCATGAGATGGCGGTGCAAATCAAAGAACTCAAGTCCCGCATCATCGAGGCAAGTCAGCGCCGTGACAGGTACAGGCTTGACGCGATGGTCTGTTCTGCGAGCTCCAATGCTGCGCGCACCGACCCTCGGTTGCCTGCCCTCTTTGTGGAGGGAGCCAGCCTTGTTGGCATTGATGGTCCAAAGGATGAGTTAATTAAGTTGGTCACGGATGAGGAGCTCGCACTGAAGGTTGTTTCTCTCATAGGCTTTGGAGGGTCAGGGAAGACAACTCTTGCTAATCAAGTATACCAAAAAACTGGTAAACTGTTCAATTGCCAAGCTTTTGTGTCGGTGTCGCAAAATCCTGACATAAGAAAGATTTTGCGGTCCATGCTCTCTCAAATAAGAAAGGAAGACTCTCCCATTTCTCGATCGAGCGATGAGGCGTGGCTCATCAACTCAATGAGAGATTTCTTGAAGGACAAGAGGTACACTTTTTAAATGACTAAATGACATGATTTTACGCAGCCTATCACAATATCGCTGAATACTCATAACTTTGTTTCCGTAACATTCAGCTTGAGATTTATGGTTCTGTCGATTTACTATATGTGTGAAATACTTATCATAGTATGTCTTGACTGTATTCAATGATATTGATCAGAATGAATATCAACTCATTTTTTGACAGGTATCTTATAGTAATTGATGATATATGGAGTATCCAAGTGTGGAAGACTATCAAGTGTGCCTTGCTTGAAAATTCCTGTGGTAGTAGAATAATAGTGACAACACGAAATGTCAGTGTTGCCAAGTCATGTTGCTTCCCTCGCCTTGACCTTGCATATGAATTAAGGCCTCTGACTGAAGCTGATTCGAAAATCTTGTTCTTTACAAGAGTTTTTGGCTCTGTGGAAAAATGCCCACTTCACCTGAATGAAATTTCAACTGAGATCATAAAAAAGTGTGGTGGTTTACCATTAGCAATCATCACAATTGGTAGTTTGTTGACCACAAAATCCGATAGCAGAGAAGACTGGATCAGGGTTCGAAATTCGATTGGTCGAGGACTTGAGAAAAACCCTCATGTGGAGGAAATGGAAAGGATCTTATCACTTAGCTATAATGATCTTACTCTCCAACTGAAGACCTGCCTGCTGTATTTAAGTATGTATCCGGAAGATTATGAGGTCCAAATGGAGGATTTGGTGAGGAGGTGGATAGCAGAAAGATTTGTTAAGGTTGTTGGTGGGAAAATTTTATTTGACACAGGAAAAGATTATTTCTATGAACTGATAAACAGAAACATGATACAACCAACATATATCAACTATGATGGTCAAGCAATGGCATGCCGTGTGCATGATATGATCCGTGATCTCATTATATCCAAGGCAGTGGAAGAAAATTTTATCACTTCTAGTGGTCATCAAACACATAGCTTGGTCTCACAGCATAAAGTTCGCCGACTCTCGATTGACTACCGTGGCCTAGAAAATGTGAAGACAGTGTCATCCATGGTCACTGCTCATGTTCGAACCCTTGGCGTCTTTGGATGTACTGATCAAGTACCTCCCCTTTCGGAATTTCCAGCCCTGAGAATACTTGCTCTAGACAGGAGTGAGAAGTTGGAAATTGGTTATCTTAAAAATATAACAAAGTTGTGTCTGTTGAGGTACCTGCGGATTGAAGGAAGCTGCATTACAGAACTCCCTGAACAGATCGGAGATCTACAGTGTTTGGAGATGCTGGATTTACATGGTACTGGTATAAGGGAATTGCCAGCAAGTATTGTTCAGCTGCTGCAACTGAAACTGCTACTTGTTGATGGCGCAAAACTACCACATGGCATTGGGAACATGCAAGGCCTAGAGGAACTGTCATGCGTAACTGTGGACGACAGTACCTCAATCAATCTCTTGCAGGAGTTGGGAAGTTTGACTAGAATGAGAATTCTTGGCCTGAAGTTGTGCATGAGCGCACATAAGACAAGCACAAGTTATGTGGATAGATTGGTTTCATCGCTTGGCAAACTTGGGAGCTCTCAGCTTGAGCGTCTGTTCGTCAAAACGGATGGCCGTTTGATTGACATTCCAGTTGGTTCTTGGTCGCCGCCTCCCCGTCTCCTGCAGGAGCTAATCACCTCTGATTTGTGTCTCTGTCAGATACCTGATTGGATGGCCTCAATGGCCAGCCTCACCTGCCTTCAAATCGGCGTTAATCAAGTGACGCAGGAGACCCTTCTCGTGCTTGGTGGTTTGCCTGTCTTGTTATCTCTGACGCTGAACTCCTCACAAAATGCTGAACCCAAACAAAGGCTCGTGGTCAGCAACAACATGTTCCGATGCCTGAAGCGGTTCCTCCTCTATTGTGAGGTGGGTCTTCTGACGTTTGAAGCCGGAGCCATGCCAAAACTCAAAGCGCTCGAATTTCAGATTGTGGCGCTCGAAGCGAAATATGCGTGCATCGCTCCCGACCTTGGCATCAGCAACCTCTGTGCCCTTAGTGATCTCTGCATCTGGATTGACTGCCAGGGTGAAAAGGCCGAGGAGGGGGTTCACGAGCTGGAGTCTGCAATCAGGGTTGCGGCCAGCCTACTTCCCAACCGTCCTACACCGTATTTCCATAGGTTGTATTGAGGTGGAGATGAGAACGACTGATGCAGCGTAAAGCCCAACCCAGATTGTCTGGATCTACTACGCTGTATCACTTCTTCCTATTTTATCATGCTGGGTCTGACAATCCAAGAAGCTATCTAGGGTTTCTGTAAACAATTATTTTCATCTCATAACTCTTGAATATAGATTTCCCCATCGCCCTAAATTCAGAAAATATATATGTATGGAAAACAGAGGAAAAGGTAAGAGCTGAAAGCAGATGGAAAAAAATTGAAATCGCAACAGAGTTTCCATAATCCCTCACTATATCACTGAAAACTTAAATGTTAAATTAGATCAATAATATACTCCCTTCGTTCCTAAATATAAGTATTTTTAGAAATTTCTAATATGGACTACATACGAAACAAAATAAGTGAATCTACACTCTAAAATACGTCTATATACATCCGAATGTAGTTAATACTGAAATCTCTAAAAAGACTTATATTGACGAACGAAGGGACTATATTTGTTTGACTTAAAAATTATACCACTGAAAACTTCTTTTCTACGAATTCAAAGGTATAAATTTTATCACATATAATCCACATTTGGTTGGTCTAATTTCTGGTCAAAGTTGAATTTTGGGGTGCGTGTGCGTCTTATTCATTGGAATGGAGGGAGTATATAACCATTCAAATACATCTGTGCATGTCGTGGATAATTCAACTTGAAACATGTGCATCAATGTATAAAAGTTCATACTCGTATGCTTGTGCAATTCAACACTTGACCATCCAAACAAGAATTAGAATTGTTGCTCTTGAATTCCAAGATCCAAATATATGAACCTCCAATCACCAAAATCGACCGTGAATTTACATGACTCGATAGCTGAAAACAATGTTGAAGAGCTCAGCCAGTTGTTACTAACCGTCTCTAGGGAAGAAATATGTATGACTTTTAGGAAGCACTGAGAAACTTTTGTATGCTCAGAACTCAGAAGACACCTCATTTTGTCTCGTCCACTGGTTCTCGGTTCGAGCAGCTTATGCGGGACCAGGCCCAAGTTGTTTGTATGCTGGAGACACATTTGTGAGCGTTGTGTCAGCTGTAATCTTTATCTGCATGTATGCTCTAACTATGTTTGGTGTACAGTGATTTTTTTTAATGCACTCTGTAGCTTGTCCTGTTGGTGCTCTGTTTTTAGTGAATTGGTGCTCTGTTTTGTGATGTGCACAGTGATCTAGCAAAATCAGGTTTGAGTGGATTGCTGCTGTTGTGATACCAAAATAGTTAACTACAATATTCAGTTTGTGCAGCTAGAAACGAGCGATGGTTTACTATTCCTTAGTGATGCTTAGATTTTATTCAGCAACTTTTGTGCATCTTAACAAACTCCCGTACTTGTTTCCATTTTTTCTTCAAGTGAGATCATAAAAGAATTGGAAACACACAAAGTTAGTCATGGATCGGTTGAATAATTGCTCACGTTATTTATAATCTCCTGCTGGTTGTTTCAAACCCTTTCTTTCGAACTGGGAGCATCCCCATTTTCCATAACCAACTCAAGGTAATGCATCCCCATTTATAATGCTCAAGTTACCAGAAAAGTCACATGAAGTAGTTTGTCAATACTTTCTTGGCACACAAAGAGGCCTGAGCTGCTAGTTTCCCTATTCAGGATTTATGGCTCAACTACTGATGCTCACTGTGAATTTTGTCCGCAGTAACTTTATGCCTTATGCCTCTTGAAATTACAACAATCTACTCTTCAAGTTTGAGAAATTGGCATGCTACGCTGGTTAGCAACTTTGTAACAGTTTAAAAGATTATCAGTTTGTTGCAAATGAAAAACTGGAACCACTTCTGTCTCCTATGCTTTCCTCAGCAAATTTGAGATCTTGAATGTGGTTTACCAATGGCTTCAAACCAATGTTTGGTCGAACTGATGCTCCACCACCGAACCGCCACGGAAGAACTCGCTCCATTGAGTAGACCACGACAGCTACCACCCAATCTCCATGAACCCTTTTTTTTGTAATATCGACCTACTTGTCGATTAACAATCTTCCTCAACAGGGAAAATTAGCCATACAGAGAGAGAGAGAGAGGTTGGCGGTCTGCTGACATTGTATATTTCATGGAATTCATAGTAATATTATAGGCCTGCCTTCATTTAAGCCTATAGAAGCATAATAGCTGATACCAAGTGCTCCCTCTAGATACACCCCTTTTTATCCATTTTGATGATAAGTATTTTCGAACAGAGGGAGTAACTGCTAGTGCAAACAGAAACAACAACACGGTACCTGCTATCCCTGGTGTACACACCTTACGATATGACATCAAACAGAAAAGAAACAGACACTACAACCTACACAGAAAAGATATTAGTAGTTAACCTTCAAGCACAGACACATGCCAGCCAATTTATGGACGTCATTTAAGATCCAAGCACACATGCGTAGGACTAAAGAGTTCACCCCCGCTGGATTGATCTGTCGTGCAAGGATCGGTCCTTAATCATCGTGTGTGGAGCAGTTTCAGAACAGAAATAAACTTCTGAACCCCCTTTCAATATCATCTTGCACATTCTGAAGTTGAGGGTTTGGATAAAAGCCCAAGCTTAAAGGTGTGCTCCTGAGCGGGCCACAAAATCTTCCATTATTGGATAAAATAGATCATTGCATATAGAGAATCAGAAAGCGGGGTTACTTTGAACTACAAAAAAGGCAAGCCAATGTTCTGAAAGGGACAGAATTTGCATGCAGCATCAATCCAAGTTAAAGGTTCTCTCGAAGGGAATCAGCCATTGATAAATCATGGGTACGCTTGTAATCTCTTAAAGCAGAGACGCAACCTCTTCTTGAAGGGACTTATGAAGAAAGGGATGACGGGCGGTACACGTCTCGCGTACGACGCATGGCTCCGCTGGCCAAGTAGTACAATTTCCGTGTCATATCGCGAAGGTTGCGGCGCGAGGGGGGTGGCTTGGTCACGTTGCGAGCCCCGAGGTGAGTAATGGCGGTCGAGGGGAGAGGAGGGGGTATTTTAGTCCTCCGACTGCCCTGACTCCTCGCATTTCCCCTTCTCGCTCACCGCACGCCCCGCTCTCTCTCGCTCCGCCGCGCCGCGAGTTAGGGTTCCATGACGACCCGCGAGCAGCAGATGTGGGCGCTCGCCGACGGGGACGTGGTGAGGATGGGAAGGCTGAAGGAGATCGACATGTGGTTTCCGAAGGCGAAGATGCTCAATGACGCCGCGGAGATGGTGCGCGACAAGATGAACGAAGAAGAGATCCAGCGTTGCTTCCCCAACTATGACAGGTAGCAGGCGATGGGGGTTCTGCTTTGGGCGATGCTCGAGGCAGAATCTCCGATCTAGGAGCAAAGGCACAAGTGGAGGGTCTTCAGATCCCTTCGCTACAGCCAGATCCAGCCGCAGCCGCCGCCACCACCACCGCCAATGGAGGTGGTGATGGGGCTGCCTGCGCCGGGCTCGCGATTGGCGCCGATCGTGATAGAGGAAGACAGCGAGGAGATGGGGATGCCGAGGAGGAAGCAGAAGAGGACGGTCACGGAGCTGCCGATGCGTTCTCCACGCTTCCCCAGGCGTTCGACATGCCTCTGCACCCTTTCCCACCTCCAATAGGGGCCTCGCCGGTCGGCAGCCGCTTCTAGTTGTTGGCCGGGGAGGATTCCGACGAGGAGGAGGAAGGGACATCTTCTCCAACTTCGTCAGGTACGCTTGGGATGAAATATCTGACCTCTGCTATGTCGATTGATATAGATGGGGTTAATTTGGGGAAATTGGGAAGATCAGAGAGTAATGGAAAAAAAGAAAAATGTGCCAGAAAAATTACCAAACTCCAAAATGATGAGAATGGAGAAAAGAAAAAAAGGAGAAAAAGGAAAGGTTGAGATAAATAGCAGTACAAAAAACAAGTTGGGATTATATGAATAATGAAGTAGCTGAAGCTAAAATAGTTCAAATGCACATGAGGCATGGTAATTTCCAACCCATTGTTGCATGGTATAAGGAAGAGGAACTTGACTTTGGTGAAATTTACATCAGAAGCACTCCGATCACACCCCACTTAGGAGGAAAAGAGAGACATGAAAAAGATGAGGATGAAGGAAAAAAGATGAGAGATGGGCAACTAGGTTTGGTGGCCCGGTGGGTGAAAAGGTGCAAGTAGACCTGGATTTGGACTTGGCATGCTGGACTCAGGAAGGCCTAGAAAGTGAGAAGGCCCAAGCCCTGGAGGCGTATGAAGAGCCTATAAAAAGGCAGGGACATGGGGAGATGGAGAACAGTGACCTAGTTTTAGGGTTTATCCCCCAGCCGCCACGATAAGAAGAAGGTCTCATGGCTAGAAACTTCGGGAGGGGCTTTGGAGGGGGGAGGCCTAACAGAGGGGGAAGATTTGGAGAATCTGATTTCAGAAAGATAGGGCAGTTTGGAGGAGGAGATAGAAGCATATCCAATTCTTCTGATAATTCCTTTGATTTTCATGGCAGAGGTGGGGGACGTTCGGGATTTGGGTTTAGCGTTGGAAGGGGTATTGGGAGCTCAGATACACCCAGTGATGAATATGGTGGGAGCAAAGTCTGGCAGATCAAAGAGGGAAAAAAGGATAGTTGGGGCGGAAATGAAGAAGCTGGAATAGAGAAAGATGTTGGGGCAGATCAGAGAGATGGCAAAGACAAAGGAGATGAAAGCATGAATTCTAGTCAGCAGCAACAGATACTGAGTGCATTACTATCACAACTAGTGCAGGGGATGAACAAGAGTGGGATGCCTATGGGAGATAGTGAAAACAATAAGTCAATAATGAGCTATGGAAAAGAAACAGTCAAAGAAACTGATGTTAGTGAGGAAAACATGCTGAAAAGAGCTAAAGGAAACGGGAGTAGCTCAGGGAGTGGTGTCAGGAATCAGATGAGCAGTGGATCTTGGCAACAAAATATGGGTGATTATAGGAGTAGAAATGATAGGTTCAACCGGCAGGTATGTGGGAAATGCAAGGATCCCAGGCATTTAACCAGAGACTGCAAAGTGGGGCACTGCTAATCTGTGGCAGAGACTAAGGGAGTCCTGGATTAGGGGGTCCTCGGGTGTTTGGCCTATTTGATATGGGCCAGACTGATGGGCCGTGAAGATACAAGCAAAAGACTTTTCGCCGTGTTCGGGTAGGACTCCTCTATGCGTGGACGGCAAGATTGGTTTCCAGATATGTTATTTCCTTCCCCCATAAACCGACTCTGTACAATCCTAGGCCCCTCTGGTGTGTATATAAACTGGATGACTTAGTCCATAGAGGCTATCAGAATTCTCATAGGCTAGACAGCTAGGGTTTATCCATTACGATCTCGAGGTAGATCAACTCTTGTAATCCCTACACTCATTGAGTACAATCAAGCAGGACGTAGGGTTTTACCTCCTTTAAGAGGGCCGAACCTGGGTAAACATTGTGTCCCCATCGTCCCTTGCTACCATCGATCCTTAGACACACAGTTCGGGACCCCCTACCCGAGATCTGCCGATTTTGACACCGACATTGGTGCTTTCATTGAGAGTTCCATTGTGTTGTCGATAGAAGGATCGATGGCTCGCCTTGTCATCAACAACGACATCACTTCTAGGAGGAGCCTCACTGGCCTAGAACACTTCGAAAAGATGGATCCGGTGGACGTCTCGTCCTTGAACGAACTGCTAGATCGCATCGCCAACCTAGGGCTTCCAACGGATTATGATCGGATTGGGCTCAAAACCCGATCAAAGGGAAATCAATTCCCCGCCGATCACTCATCTGGTAGCGGTCGTCTAGGAACGAGCCGAAAACACTTCTCCCCCTAAGTTAAAAACTAGCTATGTTCGGATCTCCGAGCCCCTCGAGTCGGACACCCTCCCTCGGGATGAGACTTCACGTCCTCCGAACTCAGGGTCAGACATAGGGCCCGGAAAGCACTTGGATCTTCCTGGACCTGAACGGGTGACCCCCGGAGATTTTTCAAGCTCCGGATTCAATCTTGGGTCGGGATTCGGGTTTTAGCCCATCCACCCACCACAATCAATACTCTCCAAGTAATTCAGGCCTTCCAAACATATGTGACCTAATGTATGTACGACAACAACCTTAGGAAATGGTCCATCACTTCTGGGCCAGATTCCTCCTTGTTAAAAACAAGATTAAAGATTGTTGTGATGACGATGCAGTTTCGGTTTTTTATCGTAATTGTACGGACGAGGGAATTCTGAACGCCCTCAACCGCCGTCGCATACAAAACTTTACGGAATTATCACACTTAGTACAGAAGTACTGCGCGATGGAAAGCACATGGAAGGCCCAGAAATCCTGGTTGGAACCCGTTGCCTTTAAGCAGTCCACCACACGGGCAAAACGGATACACCTTTATGAGGCATCCGATCATAAGCCCGTCGGTAAGAAAAACAAACCCTTTACGGGATACAGAACAATTCTTGACGAACTCCTCGACAAACCCTGTCAGATACATGCGACGCCGAGCACTGAACCAACTCACATCCTTCGGGCATGTTGGGTACTCCGGCAAGTGGCTAAAAGCGGTGAGGCTATCCTCACCAACGCTACTCCAGAGAAGCATTCTCCGGAGGATGATGATCTTAACGTCTTTACGGTCTTGGAGACCTTCTCTTCAAATAATCGGCGCAAAAGGGCACTCCGCGACCTCGCCGAAATCAACCAAGTAATTGCAATGAGCCCTTGAAACGACACAACAATAACTTTCACCGCGGACGACGAACCAAGGGCCCGATCAGTCCGAGCACCAGCCGCCTTGGTCTTAAACCCAATTGTGGATGGCTTTCGACTCACCAAAGTGCTCATCGACGGCGGTAGTGGACTTAACCTCATCTACGAGGACACGCTCGACAAAATGCAAATTGACAAGGCCCGCATCGAGCAAAGCAGTACCACCTTTCGAGGCATCATCCCAAGTCAAGAAGCACGGTGTTCGGGGGAAATCAAACTTGATGTAGTATTCGGCACGCCTGAGAATTACAGGTCCGAAGAGTTGCTCTTCCACATGGCCCCCTTCAATGGCGGATATCATGCCCTTTTGGGGCGGGACGCCTTCTCACGCTTCCAAGCCATACCCCATTACGGGTACATGAAGCTTAAAATGCTGGGGCCTAATGGAATAATCACAGTTACAAGTGATCCAGATAAAGCACTCTGCGCCCCCTCCTAGGCTCCCTTCTCCTCTCTCCCACTATGGCCCAATAAGGCACATATACTTTCCGGGGGTTCCGATAACATCCCGGTACTCCGGTATATGCCCGAACTCACCCGGAACCATCTCGATGTCCAAACATAGGCTTTCAATATATCGATCTTTATGTTTCGACCATTACGAGACTCCTCGTCATGTCCGTGATCATATCCGGGACTCCGAACTACCTTCGGTACATCAAAACACATAAACTCATAACACCGATCGTCACCGAACGTTAAGCATGCGAACCCTACGGGTTCGAGAACTATGTAGACATGACCGAGACTCATCTCCGGTCAATAACCAATAGCGGAACCTGGATGCTCATATTGGTTCCTACATATTCTACGAAGATCTTTATCGGTTAAACCGCATAACAACATACGTTGTTCCCTTTGTCATCAGTATGTTACTTGCCCGAGATTCGATCGTCGGTATCTCAATACCTAGTTCAATCTCGTTACCGGCAAGTCTCTTTACTCGTTCCATAATGCAACATCCCGTAACTAACTCATTAGTCACATTGCTTGCAAGGCTTATTGTGATGTGCATTACCGAGAGGGCCCAGAGATACCTCTCCGATACACGGAGTGAAAAATCCTAATCTCGATCTATGACAACTCAACAAACACCATCGGAGACACCTGTAGAGCATCTTTATAGTCACCCAGTTACATTTGATAGCACACTAAGTGTTCCTTCGATATTTAGGAGTTGCATAATCTCATAGTTATAGGAACATATATAAGTTATGGTGAAAGCAATAGCAGTAAACTAAACGATCAAAGTGCTAAGCTAACGGATGTGTCAGGTCAAATGACAACTCTTTGTCCATGGCTAGAAAACTTAACCATCTTTGATTAACGAGCTAGTTAAGTAGAGGCATACTAGTGACACTCTGTTTGTCTATGTATCCACACATGTATTAAGTTTCCGGTTAATACAATTCTAGCATGAATAATAAACATTTATCATGATATAAAGAAATATAAATAACAACTTTATTATTGCCTCTAGGGCATATTTTCTTCACACCACTCTTTATATCATCACACCACGCATCTCGCTAGTTAATCCCGAACGGAGATAGCCTTTATCAATTTTATGGGCGGATCAGCTTATTAACGATCATCACACCACGCATCTCGCTAGAGTTGATCTCTTTTATGCCCTTTGGCCGGGCGATAAAACCTGGGCGAAACGCCAAAACACGTGTGAGGCTGGCAGAAGCAACAAAAGCTACATAGAGCCCATATGCCAGCCCAGGGCCACTTGGGATTCCACGGCCGAGCCTCGTCCTACTACTATGTGCGACAACAAGACTCTGGCACGGTGCTCAGGCGCTTCCCCGGATGGCTCTTTCCTGCTTTTGGTAGCGCAGGCACAGAAAAGTGTAACTCCTCTCCATTCTCTCCCCCCCTTTCCACCTCGCCCCCCACTCCCCCCTCCCCCCAGGAATCCTCCCCACCTTTCTGTTCCGTCGCCTCGACAGATCTCTCCAGCCCTCCCCCCGCTCCCCAATCCGAAGCGGCGGCGAGCTCGCGCCGGCGGAGATCCGCCGCCTGAACCGGGTATGCCACGACCCCCCTTTTGTTTCAGTCCGAATCCGGAGTTGCATTTACCCGGGCCGCCGTTCGGGTTGCTGTGGAAATGGAAAGGCGGCCGGGATTTCCAGGCGCCTTCTCCTGGCCGCGCTCTTCGATGCCCCTGCGAGGTTAGGGGATAGGGGTTTGGTTCTACGGAAGGGGTGAACAGTTCTTTTTATTTTGGGGAGGCGGGGGGTGGGGTGGGTGGGGGGGGGGGGGGACTGCTGGTTTGGGGAATTATTGTTGTGTGTTTGTGGGCGTGTCAACTTTATGTTTAGCCTAAAGTACATAGGGTTTCTGTTGCGCAGTAACTGTAGATGAGGAAATTTTAGTGGTCTTCCATTTCGGGGAGTTTCATGGCACCTCGTCAGGGAAATTATGCTAATCTGGGGTTTTGATTTGAGTTCTCCACTTGCTGGAGAGCCTCGACGCCACCTCGACCCTCTTATAGGGTTTGGCGGGATTGCTTATCCGCGAAAGGGAAATGAGAGAGTCATCATCTGAAGCATGCAATCGGCGTGTATGAGAGTCAGTGCAATTTGCAGGGGTGTTAGTTGCTAGTACAAGAGGTCCTGGGTTCAACGCGGCCACTCTGCACTGCACTGCAGGGGTAAGGCTTGCTTCGTACTACCTCCGTTCGGAATTAACTCTGAAATGAGTGAATCTACGCACGTTTCAAACAGAGGGTGTATAGTTCTAGCACTGGGTCTGGCCTTTTTTTACTCCCTCCGCCCGCAATTAGCTGACGCTCAGGATGTATCTGGACGTATTTCAGTGCTGGATACATCCGTTTGAGCTTCAACTAATTCTGAGTGGAGGAAGTAGTTGCTAGTACAAGTTATGAATCAGTCATAAACAAAGCCAAATGTGTTAACACAAACAGCACAGCAGGGATTCCGTCCCTCCTGTAGCTGCACCCCACAGATTTCCAATCAAAGCAGCACCTGTCTCAAGTACTTTGCGGATGTGCAACATTATCTGTCTTCAGATTCCATGACAATGCCCTCAATTGAGGCCCCCTTTTGCTTAGATAGGTTGTTGCTCCATTGTTAAGTGGTGTAGCCTTTTATTATTGCATCTTTCCAGATTGTTAAACATATGGTCTGCTGATAAAATAGCATTAACCTCGAATTATCCTTTTTACTGTGTTTCCAGGTTTTCATAGTTTCAACAATCCTGCCGGAATGATGTTTTAGCATGATTATAGAAGTGAAGCCTTGTAAATGTAGATTCTGAAGCTCTGTCATTGCTACACACACACCTGGATCATGGCACCACGCAACAGAACTTCATCTAGAAGGCCTCTCTGGGTCATCGTCTTGATTGCTTTTGTCTGTGCGATAGTCACTGGAGCTTATCTTTATAAACCCCAACATTACACTGGTTGCTACTTGTCCAATTCCTGTGGTTCTCAGCCTCCTCTAGAACCTGTGAGAGTATATACTGATGATGAGATAGCTGCTCGTGCTGTAATGCGAGACCTTGTTCTGTCACAGCCTGTTCAGTCAAAGAATCCGAAGATTGCTTTCATGTTCTTGACACCCAGTTCATTGCCTTTTGAGAAGCTTTGGGAAAAGTTCTTCATGGTACGATTTTTGGCACTATTTGCAAAATTAAAATCAATACATCTCTGTCTAGTCTTAACTGGAAATTTGTACACCTCAGTGGTTGAACTTGCATAATGTGCTACTAATACTAATGTCTTCTCCTATTTGGAAGAAATGGATTATTAATTGTCATGCCTGTCTTATGATAAAACTTAAAATTAATAGACCTACCCCATGAAAAGTACGGGATGTGCTCACTTGCTAGTTGCATGTGCATGGATATCGAATACTGAATCCAGCTGCTTGGATGTATTGTTTCAGGGACATGAAGACCGATACACAATATATGTGCATGCATCAAGAGAAAAGACAGTTCATGCAAGTCCAATATTCGCCGGCAGGGATATTCGGAGTGAAAAGGTAAATTACTAAAATGGATTTAGAGATCGCCTCTTTTTACACTGTTTGTATTGATTTAGAGCCTTGTTTCATACTTTTTGAATTGATCTAGAAATTAAAGGTTTTCTAATATTCTATTCCCTCCGTCCCATAATATAAGAACATTTTGCAAGCTAAAACAGCTTACAAAATGTTTTTATATTATGGGACGGAGGGAGTATATAATACATTCATCCCCACTCTATTTTCATGGAATGGTGTAGTTTGTAGTCAAGGCTCAGAGTCTGTTAATGCTCTTGAACCAGTATGGTTTGTGGGCACTATCATACCCTGTAAAGTCGCCTGCTGCCTGATAAGCATAGTCGATCTAAGTCTGTTTCACAGTTTGACATTTTAATTGTTTGAAAAAGTAATAGTTCAATTTACCTGTAGGTGGTCTGGGGTACAGTTACTATGATTGATGCAGAGAGGAGGCTCTTGGCAAATGCACTGCAAGATGCTGATAACCAGCATTTTGTTTTGCTGTCTGAGAGGTTAGTCATTTCCTTTGTTCTCATCTAAATTTAAATTGAATACCCTTATCCTGATGCTTTGTTTTTTATTGCAGTTGTGTACCACTGCATAACTTCGATTATGTATATAGTTATCTCATGGAAACAAACATCAGCTTTGTTGACTCGTAAGTGAGCGTCCTGAAGGTTATGTTACAGATGATTCTCTATAGATGCAAGTTTTTTTTCTAATATTTTAAGCTGAACATATGCCTGATTGAGGACCTGTTGTTTCCCTCTTATTCATTATTGGTACACACATCATGGCCTCACCATTGACATGCCAATTATTGTTCAGTTTCGATGATCCTGGTCCACATGGAGCAGGTAGATACTCTGAGCATATGTTACCTGAAATCATCAAGAGGGATTGGAGAAAGGGTGCACAGGTGATAATTTCTATGCTTGATTTCCCTGGAAAGTGGAATCCTTTTCTCCTTTACCAAATTCAAGTTATTTAATCGCATAAAATTGGATTATCAGAAACCTCGCAAAAATGACAAGAATAATTTAACAGCCCTTCTTGTATCATATGGTTGCCAATTGTTGCATCACATTTTTCTTCTCTTTGCACTTTCAGAACTTAAAAACAATTTTTTGAATTTCAGTAGCCATCTGTTTTCTAATTTAAACAGTTGGCATGTTTTCCTATAGCCTAACATCCCACATTCTGGCGTGTTCTCCTCTTGCAGTGGTTCACGGTGAAACGGCAGCATGCAGTTCTTATACTTGTTGACACTCTTTACTATGGAAAGTTCAAACGTTACTGTAAGGTACATATCAGCTAATTTCGAAGAAAACCAAAGAAAAATATCATGCTGTGCCTTTTCCTTGAGAATTATATTGCCATAATGCGCCCCCCCCCCACCCCCCCCCCCCTCCCCCTCCACCCCCTATCCCCCCCCCCCCCCCCCCCCCCCCCCTAGATGTTTGTGTATGACTGTAAGGCATTTGCC
Source organism: Triticum urartu (assembly GCF_003073215.2). Classification (NCBI taxonomy): domain Eukaryota; kingdom Viridiplantae; phylum Streptophyta; class Magnoliopsida; order Poales; family Poaceae; genus Triticum; species Triticum urartu. The sequence goes on from NC_053028.1 coordinate 603,004,178, forward strand.
CTTTGTATGATATGCAACATTTTATACCTTAGTAATAGTACATATGAAAAAAAAGGTAAATCTCCATGCTACCGCATAACAGTTGTTTCAGCTAGTCTTGTTTGGTCTTAATGATTCAGCTATCACATAATAGTACAGGCCCACTTTGTTTTTTCATGGTCATGAGTTTCAAATGATCTTTAGGTCACCAGGGAACCAAGCTCCTTGCCCCTTGGTTCCATTAGCAAATGAAACCCGGGTACAGAGTTTTGTCCAAACTGGACTATTGTAGTTCTTTTGAAACACATAAACAGACAGCTACTGAAACAAGGGTGAAATTGTGGATTATGATTCATTGCTCATGATAACTATTACTGTCGACCTAGCTATTCATATCTGGATTATGTATCCTGTTTATGTACAATATTCAGCATTGTGGTCTAGAACTGTAAAGCGGAAAACATAGAGAGGGCTGCTATATCACTGTTTTAAGTTAGTAGTACTACGTTCTTCTAATCAATTGCCGATTTTCCATGACCTACAAGGTTGTTTGATTTCTTTTTCTGTAGTTTCGTGGAAATCAGATCATTGTTCTTTCCTGATTTGTATGTTGCCACTCATCTTGTGATCATTGCACTTTGCAGCCTGGAAATGAATATCATAACTGCTATTCTGATGAGCACTATCTGCCAACCTTATTTAACGTAAGCACTCAGAAGCTCCTAACCAGTTTTTTCTTTCTTTTTGTACTTTAGGCACCAGTAATATCATACTACTATTGTGCCTGCAGATGGTTGATCCAACCGGAATCGCGAACTGGTCAGTGACACGTGTTGATTGGTCTGAAGGAAAATGGCATCCTAAAGTTTATAGGGCTGTTGACACAAGCTTTGAACTGCTTAAAAGTATAGCGGTGAGTTATACTCGCACATAAAAAAAATGAAAACAGGAGGAGGAGGGGAACGGGGGTGTTATTATATTTAGTTAATTTGTGCACAATGCATAGTTTTGGAATTTGTCTAACTAAACATGAAATGTTTGCAGTCCATTGACGAGAGTGTTCATGTGACCAGCAATGCAAAGGTATATAGTTATTATTTTGATTATTCCCCCTAATGAACAATTCCACTGAACCCACAAAGTGCCAAGTTGCTGCTTATACATTTTCTGCAACCACATGGCTGTGAATCATCACCGTCAACATCATCCCCTTCTCCGTGGAGAATCTCACTATTCATCATGTTCTTGCAGCACGAAATGCAGCGAAGACCGTGCATGTGGAACGGCATGAAGAGGCCCTGCTACCTATTCGCACGGAAATTTTATCCCGAGGCGCTCGACACTCTGATGAACATTTTCTCGAATTTCACCGTCATATGAGTATGACGGATGCCTCAAGGATTCTTTCTTCACACCGATTGTTGCCCGCCGTGGCGCTGCAGTCCAGGTGCTGTTGTGTTGTAGCTGGTGTCAGAATACAACTGCTTGTTTAGCAGAGGTTTGCACGTTTTCAGATGGCACCTGACCTGGCCTGCTGATCTCTGAAGCAAATTCTCTCAATGGTTAGGCTATTTTAGTAGCAGCTCTTTTAATGGCGATTTTTGCTGGTGTAGAACAGTGGCAACTGCAAAACTAAATGAACCAGTTCGTCTGACAGAAGTGCTCTGTTTTATGAAATTGATGCCTGATCTAGTATGTGCCTGAAATGAGTCAAAAAAAAATTGGGGGCACCTGAAATGAGCCAGTTCGTCTGACTGAGATGCTAAAGCAGACGGGCGTCTTTTATTTTGCGTCTTTGCCATTGCGTAGTAGTCTGAATCTTTTGCACTATATGAATGAATTATAATAGAAAGACTGATATTTTGTAATATCTATATGAACATATTTGTAAAATTGACTGGGAATCAATTAATTATTAGTTGAGTGAGACCACATTACATTTATTTGTGCTAGATAAACATATTTTAATTACATGCTGGATGCTTTTCTTAGATTTGTATGAGCAAACTTATAAAATCGACTGAGAATTGGTTACTTCCTTAAATCTGGCCAAGTTTATAAAAATAAGATTAACATACCAAATCAATAGATTCATCATTGAATATGTATTCATAGCATATTTATCTTGTAATAGAAAATGTTTATCTTTTTTCTTTCTCAAAGCACAAATTGTTGATGGATCTTTGGGTGGTATAGCCCTCTAAGGGTAGCAGGTAGCTTTATACTCCCCTTCAAAATAATTGCTCTCTCCGATCCATATTGATTGTCCTGGTTTAGTATAACTTTAGTACTAAATCGAAGACAATTAATATGAACCGGGGGATACCATTTTAAAATAGTTGTAGTCAATACATCTCCGACTTTCATCGTCAATGTGTAAATCTATAATGAAAGACTCCACAAGAAAATAACATCATTACACTAGTACATGATTCCCTCATCAGCAGCATTCGAAGTTGCCTACTAGCAATGTTTGAGGGGCACAAATCGGCCGCTCAATAATTGTGGGATGATGGAGAAATGGAAGAAAAATCGGCCGCTCAATAATTGCAGGATGGTGGAGAAATGGAAGAAAAATCAAACGAAGATCATGGCGCAAACCGGCCGCTCAATAATTGCGGGATGGTGGAGAAATGGAAGAAAAATCAAACGAAGATGGCTGCTGCTCGATCCCAATCCAACGCTAGGTGATGCGTCCGGATTTGTTGCGAAATCTCGGTGGTTTGGAATTTAGTAATTTCGACTATTTTGGTCTTATTATGAACGAAATTATGTTTTCGTATATTCGTAGTCGAAGTTGAAGAAGATTTACGAAACACATAGAGCATTGCTGCTTTATTCTACCAGTTGAAGACACAAATCCATGTGACATTCATGGGAGACTCCTCATAACCTAGCCGATTTAGAGGTCTTTGATAAACACAAAACTCAAGTAAGCTACACCTTAGCCAATATAAAAACAAACACGAACTTCTCTTAAAAGGAGCCTATTAGGACGTTACGATCCCATTTCTACTGTTACTCGAAGCCGGATCAATCAACAGGCAAAGGACGCAAGAAAGCGGCATCCCATCCCATCCCATCCCCACCGATTTTCAGCAGCAGCAAAGCCCTCTTCTTGAGCTGCTGCTGATGTATACTGTAGAGTAGTTCCATCCTACTCCACCACGATCTCAGGCATCGTCAGCATGCTTGCGTGGCCGCCGCCGCCGCCGCACCTGCTCGCCCTGGCGCTCCGGCAACACCGCCTGGTTTCTCCGGCAGCGCAACCGGCCCGCCGGCTCGAGCACACGCCCCCCGCTTTGGTTCCGCATCCCTCGTCGCGTACCGTGTCGCAGCAGTCGGCCGGAGCTGGGGCGCAGGCTTTCGCCTTGGCGTGACGCCCGCAGTTTTCCTCCTCGTGCTCTTCGCTCTGGTGACTGCATTGGATTTGTTGCTGGTCAGCAGCTGACGCGTCGATCAGTATGGAGTGCTCTTGGATTGCCTCGGCCGAGCTGGTGCTGTGCTCGTCGTGCTTCTCTTTGCACTGGCCATGGCCATGGGAAATGTTCTTTCTTGTCACCAATTGGCTGCTCGCCTCTTTGCTGTGGTGGTGGCCCTGACCATGATCTTGACAGTGGTGGCTGTCCGTGGGGTGCAGCTTGCTCGGTTCTTTGCAGTGGCTGTGGCCATGGCCATGGCCATGACCTTCACATCCATGCCTCTGGGGGTGGTGGGGGGTGCCGGGCTCTTTGTGGTCGCCATGCCCATGCCCGTGCTGATGATGTTCATCGCCGCAAGCATGGCCACCAGCAGACGACGAATCCGCGCAGCCGCCAGTCGCTTTGCACGGACCGCCCGAGCAATGGTGGGACATGCCATGCTTCCCGGGGCGAGATCCATGGTGAGAAGAAGCGCAGCATTTCTTCCCCCTCCCGCCGTCTCCCCCCCTCAGCAACATCATGCTGTACATGATCACCAGCAAGCACGTGCCGACGTCCGCCAGCACCGCCGCCCAGACGAGCGGGTGCCCGGCGAGCGCGAGCCCGACGATGGCGAGCTTCGTCGCGACAGAGAAGACGATGTTGGTGACGATGGTCCGGCGCGTCCTCCTCGCCAGCCGGATGGCCTTGGGGATCCTGCGGACGTCGTTGGACATGAGCGTGACGTGGCTCGTCTCCATGGCGACGGCCGAGCCGGACACGCCCATGGAGACGCCGACGTCGGCCCTGGCCAGCGCCGGGGCGTCGTTCATGCCGTCGCCGACCATCAGCGTGGGGCCGTCCCTCGCCTTGAGCTCGTCGACGATCCGCACCTTGTCTTCCGGCAAAAGTTCAGAGTGAACCTCGGCTAGAACATTTCCCAGCTGCCAGAAACACACTAGTTAGTTAGAGGCTGTTTGGGTCCTAGAAATGAAGAGAGTGCACAACTGCCAGAGATTTTATTTTTACCTGGTTCTGGGCATAGGTGGCAGCGGCAGTGCTATCGCCTGTGAGCATCACTGACTTGATGCCCATGGATCTCAGCTCCCTGATGGCTTCTGCCGATCCAGTTCGGCAGACGTCCGAGAGACCGAATAGCCCGACCAACTCCTTGTTGCAGGCCACGTATCCAACGGTGACCCCTTTGATGTCATTTACCTCTGGAACTAGAACATGAAAATATTCTAACAAGATTATTTACTAACTCAAAAAAACAGTGTTTCAGACAAGGGATATTCCTGAGGTTCGGTGCAGTGCTAACTAGCAACAGAACTGTTTCACATGAAGATTCACATTTCTTTACCAACCTGTTTCACATGAAGCCCTCGACAAGATTCTTCTGTTCCCGACGTATACGCCTTGCCCGTCGATTTCACCGTAAATCCCCTCACCGGGGTAAATCTGAAACTCCACCACATTCTCCGATTTCGGTTCCACCGAGTTTGATCGAGCATAATCAACAAGGGCAGCTGCCATTGGGTGGCTCGACCTGCCCTCCACGCTCGACACCCTGCAGAATCCATGAAATTAAGTACATATACATAAATACGCAACACACAAGAAACTTGAAGAAAACAAGAGTGCCAGAAGAAGTTGATTCAGTTCAGAGCGTGACATGTACAGGGGACTGGCACTCACCAGTAGAGCAGCTGTTGCTTTGTAACACGTTCTCCGACTGCCCGGAACTCCGCGACGGAGAACTCTCCGCTAGTGATTGTGCCGGTTTTGTCGAAAGCCGCGACTTTGATCCCGGCCAAGGACTCGAGCACATCCCCTCCTTTGATGAGCAGCCCGGTCCTGGCGGCCTTGAGCAGCGCACAGAAGGTGGCGACCGGCGTCGACAGAACCAGAGCGCACGGGCAGGCGCTCACCAGAAGCACCAGGGCCAGCTGAAACCAGTGCCTGAGGTTGCGCGCTCTCACGATCACTGGCGTCACCGCCACCGCCGCTGCCATGACGATCACCGCTGCAGGTGCACTCATGGAAAACAATGAGAAAAGAAAACCCAAATGATGATCAACTATCTTTGTGCAAGTATCTGAATCTATTTAGCAGCTTAATTATATACCAGGCGTGTAGTACTTGGCGCAGGTGTCGATGAGCCTCTGCGTCTCCGATCTGCTGTTCTGGGCCTCTTCAACCAGCCTCGCCATCTTGGCCACCGCCGAGTTGTCGGCCATGGCCGTGGTCCTCACGGAAATGTAGCCTGAAATCACCATTGCCAGTAATGTATACAGAGCACAGACAGGATGAACACAGACATTTTCTTTTTCTTTTTGACAGGACAAAACTGAGACAATGTCTGTGAGCTCATACCGTCTATGTTGAGGGTGCCGGCCCAGACCTCCGAGTCCGTCTGTTTGGCCACCGGGAAGGACTCTCCGGTGAGGGTCTGCTCGTCGACCTCGCTCCGCCCGTCGACGACGACGCCGTCTATCGGAACGACCTCCCCCGCCTTGACAGCGATCACCGTGTTGACCTTCACGTCCTGGGCCGCGACCACCTGCCCCGTCTCTGCTAGCACGGCGTTCTGTGGTGCCATGCTCATCAGCGACGCCATCCCGGCAGTGGCCTGTACACGTCAACGGAGCATCTAATCATTTTCTCGCATGGAAAAGGATAGCACCTTTTTTTTTTCGAAAAGGGGGAATTCCCCGGCCTCTGCATCAGAAAGATGCATACGGCCATCTTATTAACCAAAAAGTGCCTTTAAGAACTTGCAGTACTAAGAGATGTATTGCTTTTAGTGGGGGAGTACGACTAATTTTAACATGCTCCCTCTTACCTCCTCTTTTCACATGCATGAGGGATAAGAATGTAAGATTTAATTAGACCACTACTTAATCAAATCAATGATTAAGATCTATTATGTAGTCTTAGGATCTTACCTCTCATATGAAAAGGGGAGGTAAGAGGGACAATCATAAAATTTGCCGGGGACTGATAATAAAGTTGCATTTTGCCTGCCAGCCTTCTTTCCAAGGAATAACTAGGTTCCTTGATTATCTAACTCCACTAGGTATAAAGCACTTGTTGTCGTTTGGCTGACAATTTCCGGCCAGCAGAGGGCATGCTCAAACGGCCCAGCCAAACGGCGAGCAATGGCAGACAAAAAATCTGTTGGTAAAGATGTATGGGGGCTAGCTAGCTAGTGCACGTCCAGATCCCACAAGCCTCTGGACCCCTTTACTGCTAAGTGGGTTCTAATGAGAGGACCTCGGCAATCATGCAACTGTTTCCTCTTTTGAGCCTAAAGATCGAAACTATTTCTTTTTTTCTTCCTTTTTTCGATCAAACTATGTGTGTGTGTGTGTGTGTGAGAGAGAGAGAGAGAGAGAGAGAGAGAGAGAGAGGAATGAGATTGTGAGACCTTGCAGCTCGCCCTTGTCTCGAGCCACTCGGCCGTGGTGAAGAGGAAGACGATGAAGCCAGCCTCGGAGTAGTCCTTGAGTGCAATTGCCCCAGCAACTGAAAAGGTGGCGGTAAAGTAAAACATGTAAGAAAGGTGTGGCTAAATATCAGTCTACCGAGACTTAACCAAATCTCAGTCAAGTGACATAACGTATAAAAAGAAAAAGAAAAAGAATTCGCACGGAATTTTGCATGGATCTTTCACATAAGATCTCACAAATATAGCATCAAACGAGACTTGGTTTTCTCAGAGTTAATTCTGGTACACAAACAAAATCTCTAAAAACAATGCCCGGAAGAAAATGTTACTTTGTGCTAAAGGAATCTGATACCCTATCTGGGGTGACATGACCCGGCCACATCCACATTCACCTGGCAGAAAAAAAAAATACAAACTTACCTGCGATGAGCATGAGTATGTTGACGTCCAGGGTGAGCCTCCGCGCGGCGGCGACGCTTCTGAGAACGATGGGCGGCAGGCCGGCGGCCGTGGCGACGAGCGCGAGCCACCTCAGCGGGCGCCAGAAGTGCTCGAAGAGCGAGACGACCAGGAGGACGCCGCAGACGAGCACGTAGGGGCTCGGCCATTTGTTGATCTTGTTCTGGCCTGCGCCGCCGTACGCCCGCACCGACGCCTCTAGCCTTGCCTGGTTCAGCGCCTTGACTGAAACGACAAAAGGAATGAGCGGCCGGGAAAAGGCTTCAGTTTCTGTATGTGTTGTTGCATTGCAGGTGTAAAATTATTCGGAGTCAGCGATTATTAATATGGGTTCAAGAAGGTACTTCCTCAGTAAATAAATACTCCCTCTATAAAAAGATATAAAAGCGTTTAGATCACTGGGAGTGATAACCAAAACTTTTAGCACACCTCTAGGTTGACTTATGCGACACGACGCGACCAGTGGGTCACGACTGTCGACCCGTAGTTGGTTGTTCAGTTGTGTGTGCTTTTATCGACGGGTAGTATTTGTGCGATGAGCAAAGATTATTTTGGGTCGAGAAGGAGAGTAGTAGAGAGCAGGGACACATGTTGGATCTGGTTCAGGAAGAAAGAAGCGCTGGAAGAGCCAAAGCAACGACTTGACGCATGCGTTGATTGCCTCACCGATCTGGGCCTGGGAGATGGCGGCGGCGTCGTGCACGACGATGACGGTCCGGGAGGGCACGACGACGGTGACCTTGTGCACGCCGGCGAGCGGCTCGAGGAGCTTCTCCACCAGCGGCACCTCCGACGGGCAGCAGATGCCCAGCACGTCGAAGTAGCTCTTCTCCTGCCTGCCCGCCATCTCCCTCCCTCGCACTCTTGGCGTTTTCTTGGTCCTGTGGAAAGAACCTGCACGTGATACGCGCCGGCAGCAAGTGAGTAGACAAGGAGTGTGGTTCTCGCGCTAGCTAGTGTGGCGTGGATGGTTCACGGATTAACGAATGGGATGGAATCTTAGCCGGCTCTCGCCATGAACTTACACCCGACCCGGCGCCGGCGACCCTCGTATGTGACCTGCCGGCCGGCGTCGCAGTTGGAGGCGGAAGCAGGGAGGCAGGATGTGTGGTGGTGGTGCGCTAGCTTAGCTGCGGGACTTGTTGGGAGGGGGGGCGAGAGTATTTATGGAGGATCCTGTGCAGTGCAGTGCAGTGGAGTGGACACAGGGGTCTGAGGGAGAGGGAGAGAGAGAGAGAGAGGGAGGGATAGGTGGATGCTGACGAAGGGAGCACTGAGGCGGCGGACTGGAGAGCTCGGCAACGGCAACCCTGCCTTTTTCCTCGCCCAGGGCTTGTCCTTAGTTAATCGACACACAAGTTCACTCTGAGAGATAAACAAATGTCGCACACGGAATGCAGAGACAGAGGCCAGAGAGAGAGAGAGAGAGAGAGTGAGAGAGAGAGAAGATGGAGATGCGTGCACTCACCAGTCACCAATGGAGGAAAGGGAAGCGTGGTCGGCTCGCTGAAAGTACCAGAAAGCAGAGAGAGAGAGAGTGGAGAGTGGAGGGAGAAGGAAAGGGAAAGAGATAGGGAAAGAGACAGGGAAGTCTCTAGTCCGTAAAAAGTCCTTCCCTATTTGTTTTCAGAGACTAAAAAGTCTCTAGTCCCTTCCTAGAGGTTATTAAATGACCATGTTGCCTCTAATATATAGAAAAATAACAATTAAACAACACCGTGGGATGACGGCCAATGGGTGCATGGAGGGGCATTGTTGGAAAAGTCCCAAAAAATCCCCAAAAGACTCTCCTTGATAGTCTTCTTCATTTAGTCCCAAATGACTAGTTTAGTCTCTAAAAAGTCTCTTCCGTTTGGTAAAAAAAGTCTCTAAGAGGGACTTTTTCTAGTCCCTACACAAAAAAGTCCCTGAAAACAAACACCCCGTGAAACGCAACTCCATCCACCTTTTCGTTTTCGACCGCGCGCCCCGTTTCGTCTGTGGCACGCTCCTTAATTAATCCGCACTTGAGAAAAAGTTTTTGCCTTTCCATACGCATCGTTTCTTGCTAACCCATTTTCTTCTCCTATTATACAGTTTTGTTGTGGCACGCTCCATACTCACTCTGTTCTTAAATATTTCTTTCTAGAGATTTCAACAAGTGGTTACATACGGAACAAAATGAGTGAATCTACACTCTAAAATTTGTCTATATACATCTGCATGTGATAGTGTATTTGAAATCTTTTAAAAGACAAATATTTAGGAATAGAGGGAGTATGTACCTACAATCTTTGTCAGAGGATATCCTAATGCAATTACCAACGGCGCTACTTACAGCACATCTAGATATATTGTAGCAAAACTATAAGTGATAGGTGTCACAAGTAATAGCACTTCTATTTCTTTTCTTTTTTCGCGAAAATAGCATTTCTTTCTCAAAGGAAAAGAGAAATAGCACTTCTTTTTCAATAGTGGAACTCAGCGTACATTCTCCGTTCCCTTCTCAGCTGCCTGCTTCCGTTTCTATATTTGTTTTCGGAGAAATGAAACCAAAAGGTATTCTGATCATTATCAAGAAGGAAAAAACAATGGCCAGTTTAATGGAAAGACAAAAAATAGACAAAATGAGTAGCAAAAACATTATATCAAAAAACTATAATGCCGTCTTCTTCCTTTGATTGTACATTCCGTACACACGTTTGGATACCACTCTTCTTTTCTTTTACTGACAAAAAGGAAAACTAAATGTTTTTCTCTTCCCAATACAGTTACCAATGATTTACTGACCAAGGACTTCATTCGACCATCCATGGATCTACCAATATTACTGATTTTGTCTCAACTCATATTAATTTCCTTGTCATTAGTGGAGAGCCACTTTCTAGTTTGGCCTCACTTTTCGCTTCTATTTCAGTAGATCTTTTTTTCTTGCGGTCAAAAGGTCTTTTCCTTTGGAATGCGTAGGTTTTGCTTAACCAATGTGCGGATCAACATCGCTAGCAATCGAAAATGATACATGAGACCTCCTCAACGGAACAACATCCCACCGTATTACACTACTATCGTAGAAAAGGTCACACAAAAAGGACTCATTTTACACAGAGTGATGCTATACTTTTTAATAAAACGAGTAATTTGAAGGGAAACTTATGACTAGTTCTAAAAAAGTTGGACTTTTGATGGAGTATCTTTTGAAATAAAACCTATGATAATTCAGTGTGGCCCATGAATTCTAGGTACATATTTACTGCACCCGCGTCTAGTGGCAGAGTTAGTTAATGGCAGGGTGGCCCAACAAGTGTTAGATTTCCCCCTTGCCTATATATTATAGCAATGCTCAGAAAATATATTATATCAACATGAGAAAATAAATAAATTCATATAAACAATTTCACAGTTGAACCATCCAGACCACGGGCTAGTTAATATTGGTCGGTCTAGCGGTAACAATGCTTGTTGGTTGAGCCAGGTTCTATACAGTGTATCTAAGTTTGTATTAATAGACTATAATACTATTATTGAGGATTTATCCCGCAAAAAGAACCAACTGACCACACCTCATGCCCCAGGTTAATCCTCTCTCTTTCTCTCTCTTGTAAAGTGGGATGGGAATCGTTGCATGCTACCACGTACTTGGCCATCTATAAACGAAGTTAGAGTCGGCGCGAATATATGGATTGATTTCGGAATATTATTCCTGCATGGCCGCTACTAACACCTGACTGCGTGTAGATCGATGGGCAACGTCCTGTCGATCGGATGCTTGGTGAGTAGAAGAGGGAAAGCGAGTGCAGAAACGGGATCGATGCCGAACCTATTCGATCTCCTTCTTTGGCGAAAGATTATATATACCATATATATACTCGATCAACAAACCGTTGCCGGTGTCGATGGGCGATAGTCCTGCCAGCCTCACGTAAATCGATCTCTTTAGCAGCCTGATCTGCGTTTACACTGACTCGGGTGAGCCTGCAGTGAGGCGTGCGTCCGAAATTTTGCGCAAACGTATGCATGCAGTGTTGGAAATATGAGCAAATTACTACGAGATTTAATCCAAATGAATAGAAGATAAATCATGACTACATCAATAGAGATTAAACTAATCATATGAACTAGCATAGCAGATGAAAAGATCACATCTAGGGCACATACTAGAAAGATGAATTCTACCACGATCTCGAACAGGAAGGATAGAATCACATACGGTGCAGCGGGAGCAACACCGCCGGCGTTGACGTTGTCACCCATGTCGTCGAGGACGAGGTTGGCGAGGTCGGGGAAGAAGTCGTCGTTCGCGAAGTCGTCGCTGCCAGCAGTCGCGCGAGTGCGCTCCCCAAAAACCTGATCGCCCCTCTCCCGTACAGGATCACGAGAGGCGGGGTTCCGTAGGCCTGCTATCCCTTCTCCCGGTGCACGCCGAAAGGAGGGATGGAGAAGACTTGCTTGGCGGCGCAGTGTTCTGGAACGGTGGTGAGAAACCATACGAAGCGGCGGCCGCTAGGGTAGACGTCTGCCTGACTATATAGTGCGGGCCGGGTAGGTCGTGGGAATAAACCCCACGTCCAAGTCGTTACGATCCAAAAGAATCGGAAACGGTTCAGTAATTAACGCGTCCGTTAATTATTAATTAATGACTCATTAATTTTCCCGAGCAGCAAAAATATAGACAACGTGCATAGCTCTGTCCTCGGCTCGGCTCAACCCCGCAACCCGCGGCGCGGGGCGGCGTGGCGAGGCGAGCGAGGAGGAGGAGCGCGCGTGTAGGTCTTCTCTTCTCATGCTCATACAAGTGGTAGAAGAGCCCACCTTATAAAGAGGTGCAACTCTCTCTCAACTTCCGGGGTGGGACTAAACTTTAGCCTCACTCACTCCACTCACATATGTGTATGAATGGGCCAAGAGAATTTCAAAATTTTAGGTGGGCTTTGGGCCAAAGGCCTACTAGCAAAATTCCAACAATCCCCCACAAAGTCTCATTGGCACATCTCATCATTTAGTTCCAAAATATTGTTTATATACCGGTGCTTAGTGGAGACTGTGAAGTTGAACTTCCACTTAGAGATTTATGCTACACTAGATCACAACTTGAATAGTGGACTATGCCTTGAACCACACGTTTTCTGCGAGACTAGTTTCACACAAATTCTTGACCGATACTTGGCTGCCGCAAGGCTTCCCCGCGGGTGGAGCGTATACGTCATACTCCAGGGCCTTTTCATGAATTTATTAGAGAACACCCAATTCTCACAGACTGCGACGTTAACAGTCAAATTCATATAGGTGTGTTCCTCAGAAGATGTTCTGCAGGACAACATCTCTGCTTACCCGAATAAGCCACTTGGAACACATTAAGATAAGTATCAACCTGCCATGCAGATCAAGAGAGTATTGCATCTTCACGAAGTGGGATAGTTAATATAGGGACACTCTCCTCCCAGCTAACCAACAGCTTGTCTCCCACTTTTACTTCACGGGATCTCCGACCACATAGAGTGGGTTACCACTATGGACAACTCATGCGATGGGTCTCAAACCCATCTCCATCGATACATTATCTATCACATTACGTGATAGACCCTTTGTGAAGGGATCTGCCAAGTTTTTCGACGTCTGGATATAATCCAATGTAATAACTCCGGAGTTCCTCAATGTTCTGACAGATTTTAGTCTCCTCTTCACATGTCTTGAGGACTTCATATTATCCTTCGAACTGTTTATCTTGACGATCACAGTTTGATTATCACAGTTCATCAGGATAACGGGGTATTGGTTTTTCAACCATAGGTAAGTCCATCAAGAGTTCACGAAGCCACTCTGCTTCAACAGTGGCAGTGTCCAATGCTGTGAGTTCTGCTTCCATAGTTGACCTCGTTAAGATGGTCTGCTTGCAAGACTTCCAGGAAACAGCGCCACCACCAAGTGTAAAAACATAACCACTTGTGGCCTTTATCTCATCAGCATCAGAAATCCAGTTTGAGTCACTATAACCCTCCAGTACCCTTGGATACCCGGTGTAGTGAATCCCATAGCTCGCGGTGCCTTTCAAATAGCGCATAACTCTCTCAAGCGCATGCCAATGATCATCTCCCGGTTTTGACACAAACCGACTCAGCTTGCTCACAGCAAAAGAGATGTCAGGCCTCGTGGCACTCGCCAAATACATAAACGAACCAATAATCTAAGAATACCTCAGTTGATCTCTAGCAATCTGTCGATTCTTTCGAAGCAACACACTAGCATCATATGGAGTTGGAGAAAGTGTGCAGTCGCTATACCCAAAACGACTCAAGACCTTTTCCACATAGTGAGATTAAAGCAGTGTGACCCACCATTCTCATCTCTCAACAGCTTGATATTTAAGATAACATCAGCTACTCCTAGATCCTTCATCTCAAAACAGCGAGATAAGAAATCCTTAACCTCCTTGATTAAATCAAGTTTGGTTCCAAATATCAATATGTCGTCGACATATAGACAAAGAATAACTCCTTCGCCCCCACCATAGCGATAGTACACGCACTTGTCACCATCGTTTACTACAAAGCCGACAACAGTTAATGTTCTTTCGAACTTCTCATGCCACTCCTTAGGAGCTTGTTTAAGGCCATATAAAGACTTTAATAACTTGCACACCTTTCCTTCCTGACCAGGTACTACAAAACCATCTGGCTGATCCATGTAAATTTCCTCCTTCAACTCTCCATTGAGGAAAGCTGTCTTAACGTCCATTTGATGAACAAGAAGACCATGTGAGGCAGCCAGTGATAGTAGCATCCGAATTGTGGTCAGTCTAGCCACGGGTGAGTAAGTATCAAAGAAGTCTTCACCTTCTTTCTGGGTATAACCCTTGGCCACAAGCCGTGCCTTGTACTTTTCAATCGTACCATCAGCTC